>NW_027314099.1:0-17644 GCF_040954645.1 Diabrotica undecimpunctata
GCGCTATCTCAGAGTTACTGTTAACACTCTTTTTCACCAAGTTATAATCGAGATTAGTTTGTGGTTTTAGTACTTGTGTATAATTTTTCTTTTCATTTGATTAAACCAAGATACAACTATTATGTTTAAATGTTGTAAGGATTAAAACTGGTCTTTGTCGACCCATTTTATTACTTGTAAAATCAATAATGGGGTTAAGTTTCATCGTGAGTAACTGGTTGCAACATTTTTATCGAGATTTTGGTTTTACATGTTTTTATAGTAAAAACATCTGCACATGAATAATTCGTTTTTTGAACAATGATTTTAATTCATCGACCAATATTCTAAAATAAGGTTTTATTACGTCGTCCGGAATATTATAAACTGGTTCTCTTTCACAAAGCATTGGAAATATGGTTTACATTCTATATTTAAAAAAATCTATTACTGCAACTCTTGTTAGACCTAAACTAAATTAATACACAAAACAAATTAATCTATTTTTTTATAGAAATGCAGATTCCTGTCGGATTTTTATCAGTGCGGCATGAGTCACTGGTGTCTCGTATATCCGGACCTCTTATCGCATTACAAACATAATTCTCAATTAGCAGTGCGGTACAAGATACATTTAGGTCGTATAATCTTAAAGCCGTAATAAGACCATAAGACCGTATGTTATAAATAAATATATTCCCATAAGAATTATCTTGAAAGATGCAAAAAAAAAATACAATAAAAAAGTGCAATATTAAATGTTATTTAAAAAATAATAAGTCATTCACGGGCGTACAGTTAAAAACAAAAGTGTTCAGTGTTCTATTGCTTGATTATTATTATCTGTTATTCTGATGATGTTGACATTTTTTCCTGGTCTGATCTTCCTCAACTAACGTCATCTTTCTTAATTGGTGGGTTGTATTTTTCAGGTCTCTTTAAGTGTTTTTGTTGCTATCTATAGTGAATAATCTTCTTTAGACAATGTACTACGCGCTATCTCAGAGTGGCATTGCGTGCATCATGTAGCGCTGATCTTAATTGTCTGATTATCTATCTCTTGCTCTTCATTTTTCGACTATTAGTTGTATAATATAATTCGGAGTGTTATTTGTGTTTTCTTGATTTGGAATTGTTAATCGTGTAGCTCCATATAAAACAGTAGAAGATGAAAACGGCAGCATATTCATCCATAAAAAAAGGAAACGCAATAAAGATATCTGAAACAACTGTTTTATGTTATAAGAGATGAAATAGTGAGAAATTACCAAAACAGGTGAACAGGGCACTATAAAGTAGTAGAATTAGCTATGAAACAGATTGAATGGGGAAAAGAAGTAAGCTTAGACCAAATACCAGCAGGAATTATTCAACTGAGGAAAAAAATTAAATGGATAACAATATTCACTCCATTTACAGAAAAGGCGTTGACCTGCAAAAATTTTAAGAACTTCTTTAATAGCCTCCAGTCAACAGTTTCCTAATCATGTTTAAAAAACGTACGGAATGCACTGTATATACTAACCCAAGTCGTCAACATACTTGTTGTTGCAGTTATGTATTACGATCAACTTAAAGGTTATGCACGACTCCCCTTGTATAGGTACACAGGCATGCACATGCGGGAGAAAAAAGATTTGTCATACCGTTACATTATATAACATTTTAACGTTGAATATTTTATGGTCCCCTTTGGGTTATAAAATGAATGATCAACTTTTTCTCGCACAGATCCCTCCTATGTAACTTTACAAAGCTAGTCGTTTGCTGGGTATTAAAGAACCGTCTATGGCCATCATATAATTTTACGCTAATATTTCACATTCTGCGACGCATTCCACGTTTGACACACTGTCTTGTTTAGTTTTTTGTCATTCTATTTGTTAAATCCTATCTCATTCTCGTCACAGCATCAAGGAGCAGTAAATGTGTGCACTGAACGGGAGGCATATGTCTAACAGTGAACGTTGGAGATTTTTCGAGTTTATCATATCTTCTTCTATCGGAGATTGGATATCATTAGGGGATTCTAATTTTATTTACTGCTGTTTTGAATAATTCGTTAGTGGTACAGCCAAACCACTCTCTTAAATTTCTCATCCAGGACATTTTTTTACGGCCTGGATTTGTGCGTCCTTGGATTTTTCCTTGCATTATATTTTGTAGAAATGTGTACTTTTGTCCTCTAATCAGGAGACCAAACTATTCAAGTTTTCTGTTTTTTATATTCAGTATAACTTCTGGATCGTTATTTATTCTGCGTATTATCTCTTCATTTGTAATTTTATCCACCCAACTTATTTTTAGTATACAGCGGTAGCACCACATCTCAAAGCTTTCAAGATTTTTAACATTCTTCTGTTTAAGAGTCCATGCCTCAACAACCGTAAAGGAAAGTACAGAATACATACTATGTAGTTAACTAAAAGTGGACGTATGTCTATATAGTAATACACCATCGTAATCTCTCCGTTAAAGCGTGTTGATGTATTTGATTTCTACGTCGTAGTATTCTATTGGTTAAATGGTACCATTTGAAGTACTGTACGTCACGATTGGACTAATAGGATTGAAGATACATAACTAAGGCCCTTTTGCCAGGCTACTATATTTAATTTTTATATCTCATTGTATTCTATTAGTTAAATTCTATCATTTGAGGTACAAAACGTCATGATTGGACTAATAGGACCGCATATACATAACTAAGGCCCTTTTGACAAGCTGATGTATTTTATTTTTCTATCTTATTGTATTCGATTGGTTAAATCCTATTATTTGAGGTACTGTACGTCACGATTGGGCTACTAAAAACGAAGATACGTAACTAAGGCCCTTTTGACGTGACACTGTATTTGATTTCTGTGTCATTGTATTCTATTGGTTAAGTGCTATCATTTGAGGTATGGTACGTCACGATTGGTCTAATAGGGCCGAAGATACATAACTAAGGCCATTTTGACATGCTACTATTTAATTTTTATACCTCATTGTATTTTATTTGTTAAATCCTTTCATTTGAGGTACAGCACGTCATGATTGGACTAATAGAACGAAAGATACACAACTAAGGCCCTTTTGACATTGTTCTGCATTTGACTTTTCTATCCCATTGTATTATTTATATTAAATCCTATCATTAGAGGTACTATACGTCACGATTGGACTAATAGGACCGAAGATACGTGACTACTGCCCTTTGGACATGTTGCTGTATTTAATTTTTTTATTTCATTGTTTTCAATTGGTTAAATCCTGTCATTTGAGATACTGTACGTCACGATTGGACTTATAGAAACGAAGATATATAATTAAGGCCTTTTTGACATTTTGCTATATTTGATTTTTCTGTCTTATTGTATTTTATTGGTTAAATCCTATCATTTGAGGGAATGTACGTCGCGACTGGACCAATTAGAGCGAAGATACAATAGGTAGTTGCAATATATCATAACCCGTTACTTTTAACCAAACATGATGCCAGAATGATTTGTGGATGAAAAAAAATGTATAGGTATATATTCTTAAATTTACTAATTCGTTGTGGGTAATAATATATTCAACAGCGATGCCAAATTTCTGATGCTAAAATGATTGAAAATGAAAGTGGGATATACATTTTCATGTATATAATGGCAGCGAGTAAACGGTAAAACCCTGAACTAAATATATATAATATTTTTACTGTACCATCATTTTAGACTCAAACATTTTCTGGAATAAACTTATATAACTCAGTAAGGGATAAAAAGAGAAAGCGGATATTTTAAAATACCAACACGGTATCAAAACTCTAATCAATGAGATGGTTAAAATTCTTGTAACAAGTACGGGAAAACAGTTATTAAGTTCTTGTAAAGTAGCGTCGATATACAGATGCTACTTTGCAAGACGATGCTAAATTGATGGTAAAAGCATAATGTATCGATGCGAAAATGATAGTAGGATGTATATATATATATATATATATATATATATATATATATATATATATATATATATTATATATATATATATATATATATATATATATATATATATATATATATAAACATTTTAAAAGCGAAGTTTCTGTACTGATGTTGTATTCCATTTTTTTCCTATAGTAAAATACTGAGGTGGGCGTCACCAAACTAGTGCCACACCATTGTCACGAGTAGCGTATTGAAATTCACATAGATCGACTACTCTCGATCAATTAGTTTCTAGTCATTATATATTTGCAGAGAAGTAAAGAAGACGACGCGGAGGCTTTAATAGGAAAACAAAACAAAAGAAGATGCACATTCCTGAGTAGAGTGGAAGGTAGGGATGGGAAAAACCTACCGGTTTTAACCGAAAACCGGTTTTTTTACTTCGCAATAACCGGTTTTATCGGTTGTTTTTTTGTCCCGGTTATAACCGGTTTTTTATTTTTAAAGTAAAAACCGGCTATTAGGTTTTTACGGTGATTATGATTAGGTTAGGTATTTTTTTGGATCCCAATCATAATTATTATTTTCAAGTAATTATTCCAAACAAAACCATAATTTAAATTTTATTTTATTTTATAAATACAGGAGCAAACTGAAAGTGCAAACTCTCATCAGCCAGAAACAATTAAGTTTTATTATAATATTTCGTTGAAAAGGTATTTGTAATCATAATATTTACATAAGAAGTGATCTTTTACATCATCTATTTTTCACACTTGACTCTTGACATTGAAAGTGGGTGAATGGTTGTTTCTAGTTGTTTCTGAAATACCAAAAATAATGTTCTGACTATAAATATCGAATTACCGATTACGAATACGAATCTCCAAGGATTTCCCTACGTTTTCAAAACGATACACACATACAGGAAGTATTAAATGAGTTAAAATGTACCTATTATACAAATATACAAACGTGTTAAAAGTAATACATGATAATTTTTTTTAATGGTAGTAAAAATAAAAGATGAATTGCATTATTCAATTTATTTTTAAGTAAAATATTTATGTTGATATTATTTTTTTTTAAATCCCATTTGAAAGAGTCTGGGAAATGTTTTATAAGTTGAAATGGTTGGGGTGGGGAATTTTTTGGGTTTGGGAGGATAGGAAAATTGGTGGGTATTTTAGAGGATTATATTTTTAAATTGTAAATTAAATTTGCATCATTAATTGAATACTATAATTGCATATTATATTCTACTCTCATTATATTCATTGACAATAGAACCTGAATTATTTTAGCGCTCTCTGTTGAGCAGTAGTATAATAATTTTGGTTTACTGCTCTCTGCATCTGACTACAACCAGATGGAATTCTGTCTACCATATGCTTAAAAGATTTACACTAATGTCCCCATATATAGCTGCAATATTGGCAGATCCCTCAATTAAAAAAGCACCAAGGATGATTTCAGATTTAGATATAAAACTAATCACTGAAATTGTAAGCATTTTATCGCCTTTTGATGAGGCCACAAAGGAGATCTCGGGTTCCCAGTACATTACTGCTAGCCTTGTTATCCCCCTTGTGTCTATTATCTAAAGATTTTTAAGAAACCTCAAGCCAAACCTTAGTACAGCTCAAAAGTTATACCAAAAGCTTATAACTAGCCTTCAAGAGAGGGGCACTAGGCTTTTACGAAATCCCCTGCTTTGCCATGCTACAATCACGGACCCGAGGTTCAAAAAACTATATCTGAATCCGTATATAGCGGAGACAGTCACATCCAATTTAGGCTCGGAAGTTAGGACGTAACTTACCAAAATCGGAAAACTTTATCCTTCCTGCTCCTTCCAGAATGAAGAAGCCAAAGTGAGTTTAAAATCAAACCCTCTTTGGTCTTCACACGATCTGGAGTTGGTGAACAGTGGTTTCAGTTCAAGTTCTCAGGACACACAGATTCAAAGTTCTTTTTCAAATGAACTGACTCCATATCTGCAGCGGCCTTTGTTGCAAAGTGATCCGTTTTCATTCTGGGATCAGAACAGAACCTGTATGCCAGGCTTGGCTATTATAGCTAAAAAAATACATGTCGTTGGTCGGAAGTTCGGTGGCATCAGAGAGACTTGTGTCATCATTGAATGATATTGTGTCAGATGAGAGAAGCCGCTTAACAGACCAACATATTATATGAACGAGTTTTTCTTAATAGGCTTCATGAAAAATACTGGCCAACATAATGGCCTATAAATTCTAACCTATACTTTTTTACTTAAAATATTACTTCATATTACTTTATTGTATATTATTGCAATATGTATATATTAATCTTACGCTATATTATATTTAATAATAATCATAATAATCATAATCATAATTAATAACAAAATAATAAATTAATATAATAATTAATAGAATAAAATGGTTTTATTAAAAATTGTGTTTTATTTATATTGATATTGATGTTCTTTCGATAGTTCTAATTTTGATCATATTGATATCGAGTCGAATGAAGTATCGCAAAATAAAGTGCATTGTAAATGGAACTTTGTAACTATTGGATTAAAAAACCCAAAACCGGTTTTTGGAAAAACCGGTTTTTTTGGCCGGTTATAACCGCCAGGTTAAACCGTAAGCAAAAAAAACCGGTATAACCGAAAACCGGCGTTTTGTCAAAAACCGCCATCCCTAATTTGTAATCATAATATTTACATAAAAAGTGATCTGGTACATCATCTATTTTTCACACTTGACTCTTGACATTGAAAGTGGGTGAATGGCTGTTTCTGATTACCAAAAATAATGTTCTGACTATAAATATCGAATTACTGATTACGAATACGAATCTCCAAGGATTTCCCTACGTTTTCAAAACAATACACCCATACAGGAAGTATTAAATGAGTTAAAATGTTAAATGTACCTATTATACAAATATACAAACGTGTTAAAAGTAATACATGATCATTCTTTTTAGTGGTAGCAAAAATAAAAGATGGATTGCATTATTCAATTTATATTTAAGTAAAATATTTATGTTGATATTATTTTTTTTAAATTCCATTTGAAAGAGTCTGGGAAATTTTTTATAAGTTGAAATAGTTGGGGTGGGGAATTTTTTGGGTTTGGGAGGATATGAAAATTGGTGGGTATTTTAGAGGATTATATTTTTAAATTGTAAATTAAATTTGCATCATTAATTGAATACAATAATTGCATATTATATTCTACTCTCATTATATTCATTGACAATAGAACCTGAATTATTTTAGCGCTCTCTGTTGAGCAGTAGTATAATAATTTTGGTTTACTGCTCTCTGCATCTGACTAGAACCAGATGGAATTCTGTCTACCATATGCTTAAAAGATTTACACTAATGTCCCCATATATAGCTGCAATATTGGCAGATCCCTCGATTAAAAAGCACCAAGGATGATTTCTGGTTCAGATATAAAACTAATCACTCAAATTGTAAGCATTTTATCGCCTTTCGATGAGGCCACAAAGGAGATCTCGGGTTCTCAGTACATTACTGCTAGCCTTGTTATCCCCCTTGTGTCTATTATCGAAAGATTTTTAAAAAACCTCAAGCCAAGCCTTAGTACAGCTCAAAAGTTATACCAAAAGCTTATAACTAGCCTGCAAGAGAGGGGCACTAAGCTTTTACAAAATCTCCTGCTTTTCCATGCTACAATCACGGACCCGAGGTTCAAAAAACTATATCTGAATCCGTATATAGCGGAGACAGTCACATCCCATTTAGGCTCGGAAGTTAGGACGTACCTTACCGAAATCGGAAAACTTTCTCCTTCCTGCTCCTTCCAGAATAAAGAAGCCAAAATGAGTTTAAAATCAAACCCTCTTTGGTCTTCACACGATCTGGAGTTGATGAACAGTGGTTTCAGTTCAAGTTCTCACGACACACGGATTCAAAGTTCTTTTTCAAATGATTTGACTCTATATCTGCAGCGGCCTTTGCTGCCAAGTGATCCGTTTTCAGTCATATAATATAACGTATTTGTAACCTTCTAACCTATACTTTTTTACTTAAAATATTACTTCATATTCTTTTATTGTATATTATTGCAATGTATATATTAATCTTACGCTATATTATATTTAATAATAATCACTAAATATATATTAATAATAAAATAATAAATAAATATAATAATTAATAGAATAAAATGGTTTTATTAAAAATTGTGTTTTATTTATATTGATATTGATGTTCTTTCGACAGTACTATTTTTGATCATATTGATATCGAGTAGAATGAAGTATCGCAAACTAAAGTGCATTGTAAATGTAACTTTGTAACTATTGGATTAAAAAACCGAAAACCGGTTTTTGAAAAAACCGGTTTTTTTTTGGCCGGTTATAACCGCCAGGTTAAACCGTAAGCAAAAAAAACCGGTATAACCGAAAACCGGTGTTTTGTCAAAAACCGCCATCCCTAGTGGAAGGATCGTTAAGCGCCCGAATATACTTAATAAAAAAATATTGTGAATTTGTGAACATGATACACAAAATAATATTTACAAAGAAGACATTTAAAACACAAACTATTGCTTTAAAAATTTAGATTATATCTGAAGATGCATCACAAAAGTCTGCTACTATTTACTGTTAAAATTATTAAATTCAGTTACATGAGTATTTTGTGTCACGCCCTTAGTAGCGGTTATTAGAGACTGTAAAGCAAATTATATAAATAAATAAATATTTATCTGTTTAACTCTATTCTATATAGATTTTTTATTAAAAAATATAAATCAAAGTTCGAGTGTAAGACTTCTGTTTGTTTTATCTAGCTTTTAAGATAAATAATAGAAACAGAACTCAAAAGAGAGCTCAAAGTTAATGCCAAAGATGAAACAAATATCGAGAGAAAACATGTGTAACAAAATGAAGCCGAAGAGTCCGGCCCCGATATCTAGCTGATCATACAGCTTTATATCGGTTCTGACAAATTGTTACTGACTAGTAGTTAAAATTAAAAATATAATCTAATTTTTATACTGTTTGCAACTTAAAGTTAAATGTGACAGTGCACTGAAAATCGTAGAATTCTGTGAGTACAAAACTGCATTATTAATAACCTTAAAATAAGAAGTTTAAAAAGCAAAATATTTTATTGATTTCAATTCAACCTATCGATTATCGACAACAACTTTTTGCGGGTTCTTGCTTCAAACAAGTAATTGGGCTGCAATACAATTTTATTAAGTGGCCAGGTCCGGCTTCAGATCCTCTGAGCCAATGTACGTAAATTCTCAGGGGGAAGATACTTGGGGAAGTAACAAAACCAACAAATGTGGCAATCTCTTAAATAATATCAATAATAATTTAAATTTAGTTTAACTAAACACTGGCAAATCTACTAGTTTAAATTCATACAATGGTACATTTTCTGCCATAGATCTCTTTTGATGCATTCTGTCGCTAGCTCATTTATTATACTGAAACACATTGGGGTATTTACATGATCGAAATCATTTCCCTATCACGATAACCATAAACACTAATGAGAAATCAACTTTTCCAATTCACCAGACATGAAAAATAAAGTCAGCTGGCTGGGATTTATATCGAACACTGATAGAAGAACACACAGACAAATCTAATTTAACCAATAACGCAAACCAAAATCTTGAAATATTTAACAACATTATTATTTCTGCAGCAACAATACTTTTTCATACAATAATCAAACGCATTCAAACAAAGAAGATATTCCAGAAATACTAGCAGATATATAGGCACTTAATTCCAATTACAGCCTATTCTTTCTAGAGCACAAAAAACTAACTGAGTTTTCAAATATACAAATCACAGAGAGCGGCTATCCACTAAACAAACCAGTAAGTCTTCAGAAATTAGAATTTTGTTTAAGTGCTAAAAATTCGAGTCCAGGGCCTGATGAGATTTACCATCTTTTCTTACGAAATCTTCCTCTGAATGCAAAACTAATATTAGTTGATATTTTTAACAATATTTTTATTCACTATGACTTTCCTGATCTATGGTCGCAAGCAACTATAATTTCAATCCTTAAAAATATATTACACCAAAAGACGATCCAAATTCCTATCGTTCAATATCACTTACGTGTTGTACCTGCAAACTTTTAGAAGAAATCTTTAATTATCGTCTTAAATGGCACCTCGAAAACAATAACCTAATAAGTATCAGACAAATTGGATTTCGTACGGGTAGATCCACAACAGACAATCTAATAACACTTGAATCAAGTATACATGAATCCTTTCTGTACAACCAAAAACTGATTACCTTATTTTTGATATAAGAAAAGCGTTTGACACAATGTAGAGACATCTTATACTAAAAAAACTTCAAGAATGGGATGTTCAAGGGCATATATTGTCCTTTATTAAAAATTTTCTAGAAATACGAACTTTTCGAGTTAGAACCAATGGATTTACATCTTCCTGACGAGTACTTCAAAACGGCACTCCACAAGGATCTACTCTAAATCCTACTATCTTTCTAATTGCAATAAATAGTATTATATACTAAGTGACATAGAAATCCGAACACCCAGTTTAAATGATTTTATTTCAATAAAATTTGGTGTAATTTATTTATCTTACTAAAAAAAAAAACAGGTTTTTTCACCTGTTTTTTTTTTCAAGTAAACTTTTTAAGTTAAAGTTTTTAGCCTTATCAGCTGGAGATTCCGGTTTTTATACTTTTTGTTTTTAAATTCACTAAAAATCTAAAAATGAATATTTCAGCCACAGTAAAGATCCAAATTTGGCGGATTGTGGTTCTTGACATTCTTTACGATTGGTTACGATGCCTAGAATACGGAGACCTGTACGATTTCGTCAACTTATTGAGTTTGATAGGGGGCCGTATAATGGGACTTCGGGAAGCTAGACTTTCTTTTCGGGAAGTTGCAGTTAGAGTCCAAAGAAGTGTAGATACCGTGGTTAGATGTTGTCAAGCATGGCTTCAAAAAGGCTGTACGCAAAGAGCAAGAGGCACTGGACGCCGCCGTAGAACAACAGACCGTGAAGATCGCCGCCTAAGATTATTGGCCTTAAGAGACCGTTTCTCCACTACCAGCTCCATTGCAAATTAATGGTTTGCAGAACACGGAAGACCTATTGGCATGCGAAGTGTTTACCGACAAATGAGAAGTTTTGGCCTGTTTTCATACCGACCACACTGGGTCCTCCCTTTAACTCCAGAATACCGCCGTAATCGCCTTCAGTGGTGCAGAGAACGGTCACTCTGGAATCAGGAATAGAACAGTTTTGTCTTTAGTGAAGAGTTTCAATTTTGTTTAGGCATGCACGATGGTCGAGCGAGGGTTAGAAGATGACGTGGTGAAAGGAGGAATCCACAGTTTTTTGTTGAAAGACATGTTCATCACACTGTTGAAGTTATGGTTTGGGGTGCTATAGCTTATGGTTTCCAGGTCACCTTTAATCTTCATCAGAGGTAACATGAACGCGCAGCGTTATATCCAAAAAGTTCTAGAACCTCACTTTTTACCCTATCTTGACACCCTGGCAAATCCAACTTTCCAACAAGATAATGCCCGACCACATGTTGCAAGAGTCACAATAGACTTCTTTCAACATAATGATGTCACATTGTTAGCATGGCCACCAAGATCTCCCGACTTATCCCCAATTGAGCACGTGTGGGATATCATGGGTAGGAGATTGTTCAATTTGCAACGTCGTCCTCAGACTCTACAAGCACTTCGAGAGGAGTTGGTGGTTGCCTGGAATGAGATACCACAAGAGGACATTGACCACTGATCAGAAGCAGGCCTAGGCGCGTTAGAGAATGCGTAACACATCGGGGTGCATCCACACATTATTAAAGGTAAAAGGGCTTTAGAAGCAATGCAATCATTTTGAAATTTGAATCATTTACTTATTATGCTTCATTTAGTACTTATACAAAATTTTATTAAAATAAAATCATTTAAACTGGGTGTTCGGATTTCTCTGTCACTTAGTATGCATCAACGCGCTATCTCAGAGTTTGCTAGCCTATAAGCAGATGACTTAGTCATTTATCTAAACACAAACAATGTAACTCTGGGAACACATATACTCCAAACTACCCTACACACAATTGAAAGCTGGTCGCAAAACACGTGTTTTATATTCTCTAGTGAAAAGACACGTTATTTAATTTTTGGTAGAAGAAAAAATTATCCTAATGTTCAATTAACACTAAATGGAGTTGTCCTGTAACACGCAGAAGAAATAAATTTCTTAAGAGATTCTTTTGAACGTAACTTAAACTGGGAAAGCCACATAAACAATCTGCAATGTTCTTGCCAATCCAGAACTAATCTACTAAAAATGCTGTAAAATACCTCTTGGGGGGAAGATACAACAACCTTACTTACTCTATACAGATCACTAATACGAAGTAAACTAGACTAAGGCTGTTTATGCTAGGATACTGCTAACAAAACATCTTTAAAAAAACTTGACTACATTCAAATTATATGCTTGAGATTAGTTTTAGGTGCTACAAGAACTACACCAGTAAGTAGCTTACAAGATCTGGCTAATGAACTGCCCTTAAGCCAATGAAGGCAACTCCTATCACTAAATTACGTTGACAGAATATCAGCAAACAAAAGCAACGTAACCTACTCAACATTACTTTGCAGAACAAATATATCGTCCGATCTTTACAGAAACATTGCAATAAAAAAAACTACAATTTCCTGAGCGAATAAAACGTATTGGTGTTAATTTAGAACAGTTCAGTCTCACTATGCCTATTCATGTAAATTTTTTCCCTGGATAATTAAATTTCCAAACATAGACACGTCTCTAAAAGAACTGCCGAAACATTCCACACATCCTTTTCTTATACAGCAAGCTTATAAAAATGTAATATCCAAATAACCAATAACCCATCAAATCTTCACTGATGCTTCCAAATGTGATGAAAGACATGCTGCAGCCTACATCCACGAAAACGTCAAGTCTACCGTACGAATCACAACAAATTGTTGTATATATACCGGAGAACTTACGGCAATTCACCAGGCCATGAAAAAATGTGGTTTTATCAATGAAAGCAAATTTGTTATCATCACCGATTCAATAAGCGCATTACTTGGAATAACACAGCTATATACAACTCACGCCATACATCTTAAAATCAAAGAAGAGTTATCTTATCTACAGACAACAAAAAGATATTTCCTTCATCTGGGTACCTTCCCATATGGAAATAATTGGTAATGAGGAAGTGGACTCTCTGGCAAGCAATGCAACAACCGACCAAAGTATTGCAATTATAAATCGAATGCCTTGGACTGATCACAAAGTAAATATCAAAGCTCATATATACAGAGCATGGCAAACTACTTGGGATCACTCTGCCAACAAACTCAAGGAATGTCTAAGACAAGTAGGAACCAAACTGATTTTACCAAGTAATAGAAAAGACCAAGTCATCATCAACCTACTCCGATTAGGACATACTTCCTTACCGACAAGCATATCTTCAACCAGGAGGCTGCTCCGATAGGTACCAAGTGCAACACTCGGTTGTCAGTGAAAAATTTAATTGTCGAGTGTCCAGTGTACCAGAACGAAAGAATCGCGTGTGCCTTAGTGACAATTTAAAAAATGTACTAACGCCAAACTTACAGTCTTTATTAAGTTATCTTAAAATGATTAAACTATATGTCAGATTGTAAAAAAAAATATTTTTCTTTCTAAAATACTCTAAAACTAAAATTGAAACTATGAAATGAGTAAATAAAATGAATATTGTGCAGCAACATATTCTGAAAACTGATTTTGAGAATTAACTAAAAGAAAAACTTAGCTCAAACTGATGAAAAAAAAAAAAATAAAATTGCTTCAAAAATACTGTTTTGGATCAGATTTTAAATATATTGGCGACAGTACTACAAATAGTTATAAAAAAATTGGAACAGGTTTAAAATAATACCCACAATTTAACAATTAGAGCTACAACTATATTCATTAATCGTTGTTGCACTATCTAAACTACTTGCTATGGAGGAACCCAACCAAATACATGATTGGATTGCCACCTACATGCAACACTGCTCTAACTCGGTTCCATATCTATTCATGTTGCCATATTTGTAGCCAAAAGAGACCTATGCAATTGATTTTTCTTTCGTGGTGAATAAATAAACCAATAAATGTTGCAATTTTTCCGACAATTTTCTGGCAAAGGGAGATGACGCAACAGTAGTTAAAATAGGTTAAGACACGAAATAGAAATCAGTTTTTAGGAAGAAGAAATAGCCATAAATTCACACAAAAATAAAAAGTCACCAGGACCAGGCGGAATAACCAACGAGCTTCTAAATTACAGCTGAACACCATATAAACATAGTGTTGTAAGTTTCTCACGCCAATAAGAAAATAATTTCAGAATATGTTGTGCACAAATTAACTATTAAAGCTATGGTGACAAATAATCCTTGATTTGCGATATGTAAAGTGCTTTTTACAAGGCATGCAAAAGCAACCGGATTATATACGAGATTACACTGCTTAGCTTATAGAAAAAAATTGGAAATTGGAGTAGAATTTCTGTCTGCAACGAATTTTTCTTTAGTTTAAATGCTGCACGCAGGAACCAACACATTCTAAAAATTGATCTCAAGAAATAACTAATAATAACTAATAGAAAAACGTCCATAGTCCAAATTGACGAAAAACGATTAATATATTTACTTCAAAAGTACTGTTTTGGATCCATAGCACAATTTTCCAGGTCAAAGAAAAAAAAATTTAAATATTTGTTCATTACTTAAAATTTTCCACAAAAGAAGTACTTAACATATAGCCCAGTTTGGTTAAAAAAAGCTTTTAAGATATAGGTGGGGGTTACTAGATGACGAATAGATGAAAAGGTACTCGTATTTTTACCTTTTATTTTTTTTAAGGAATGTCCTATAAATGTCAAACGCATGAACCATAAAGAAGAATGCCGTACAAATAATAGGATATGCGGATGATATAACCATATTAACAACATAACAGGGCATTGAAGAAAGTCTTCCAAGAAATATAAAACGAAGCCTAACTGAAAGGACTGGAAATAAGTGAAAATGAATCAAAATATATAAACCTAAGCAAGAAAAAAAAAGACACAAATGACAAGACTGACAATAGACACACACTATTTCGAAGAGGTTGAAACGGTCAAATATTTGGGAATACTAGAACAAAAGAACACTATTTCGAAGAGGTTGAAACGGTCAAATATTTGGGAGTACTAGAACAAAAGAAATTAAAGTGTCAAGAATAAAGAAAGTAAACTGTGTAAAGAATAAAGATATGAAAAGTAGAATTCAAGCGGGAAATACAAAGTCTTATAAAAATAAAAAAATATTTAGAGATGAGAAGATAAACCAAAACATAAAAATGAAAATCTCCAAAACGACCACACGACCAAAAGCGGTATGTGCTGCAAAGACATTTACATTAACTGCAAACGAAGAAGGTCAACTGAAAATTTTTAAGTAGAAGATTATGAGAAAAATACTAGGACCAAAGAGTGAAAGCGAAGAGGATGCAAGACAATGGATTAATCACGAAATACAAGAATGAATGAGTCAAGAAAATATAGAATAATAAAAGCACAGAGAACTAGATGGTATAGACACATAATGAGAAGAGCGAAGATCAATCTGATAAGAGATATAATGGATTGGATGCCACTAGGTAAAAAAACCAAAGACAGACCTAAACTGAGATGAAAGACTGGAAGAAGACTTATCATTAAAGTAGGGAGACCCCCTGTTAATAGACTTATTTAAGCTAGCACTAAAAAAAATTATTAAAAATTAAAAGGTAGCAAAAAACGAGAATTATAATAAACGTACTGTTGAAGCCAAAAAACGTGTAAAGGGGAGACAAGATTCAAAATTATAAAACAGTAGTGAGAACAGGGTTGTATGCATGTGAAAAAAGAAAATTTAGAGATTTGGGAAAGGAAAATCGTGGGAAGAGTTTACGGTAGGATAAAGGAATGGGTTCGAAAAACAAATTAGGAGCTAATAAAGATTTATAAGGGACCCCAAATAACACAGAAAATTGGGGCACAGAGAGGTAGAAGATTGGGACATGTTTTACAAGCGCCAATAGAAAGCAACTTTGTAAGAGTTCTGCAAGCAGAGAACAAGGGAAGAAAACAGTAGGGAGGCTAAGGAAGTGGATTGATGCCGTTCAGACTGAAATAGAAGAAATAGAAACAACAGAGAGAATTAAACGTATGAAGGACGGCCGTATAAAGTACGAAAAACTAGTAAGACTATTGACGCCAAAGGCATATAGTTCTGTTAAAATATACATAAATATCAAAAAAATTTGAGTAAAAAAATAACTTTACTTAGTGACACCTGGGATTTAATATAAATAATAGTAAAAGAACTCGATACAAGGAAGCCAAAAAAAGTTTAGGAATAATTCCTGATTGAAGAAACAAAGATATTATTTATACAGAACTCACTGTCTTAGCTATATCAATAATAATTTAACCCAATGGTATATAAGGCAGTCAAAAGATGCGGCGTAAAAAGCGGACTGGAAATAAATTATAAGACAAGATTAAAATTAAGATTAAAAAATATCAAAACAGCTTTGAGTGAAAGATAGAAACTGTTGTTTGGGATATCTAGAGTTTAACATAAATAATAAAAAATTTTAAAAAATATTGTGAATATGATACGCAAAATAATATTAACAAAGAAGATATTTAAAACACAAACGATTGCTTTAAAAATATAGATTATGTCTATATAAAGAGACATCACAAATGTCTGTTACTATTTACTGTTAAAATTATTAAATTCACTTACAGTCTCTTGTGGCACGGCCTCGTTGGTGAGTATTAAAGGCTGTAAAGAAAAATTATGTACATAGGTAAATAAACATTTATCAGTTTTACCTTATTCTTTATAAATTATTTATTAAAAAATATCAAAAAAAATTTGAGTGTCAGACTGTAGAAGAAAAAAAAGAAAAGAAACTAAATCAGAATATCTAACTAAAATTAAAAGAATTTAGAAGTTAGTTAAAAAAAGTACTCTAAAACTAAATTTGAAACTATGAAATAGGGAAATAAATTTAATGAGAATATAATTTAATAAATATGAATAAAATTAATTGTAAATATATTACACAAAATATTAGAAACAATTCCCTTAAAAATGTGGTTTAGGTCTAAAGCTGCATCACAAAAGTCTGTTCTATTTACTGTTAAAATTTTTAAATTCAATAACTTCAGTATATCGTGGCACGGCCTCAGAAAAGGTTAACCGCTGTAAAGAAAAATTAAAGTTGTATATATATATATATATATATATATATATATATATATATATATTATATTACATTACATAATAAACATTTACCAGTTTTACCTTATTTTATGTAGATTATTTTTTAAAAAATATCAAAAAAGCTTTAAGTTAAAGAGGGTAACTTCTCTTTGGTCTACCTAGGTTTTAACATAAATAATAGAAAGAGAACCCAAAAGGGAGCGAAGAAGAACTCAAAATAAATGCCGGAGATAAGAAATCAAGAGAAACATGTCATGTGTAACAAACTAATACCATTCTAATGCTTTGACAAAAAAAAATTTTGAATCAGATTATCTAACTAAAATTAAAACACTTTGGAAGTTATAAAAAAAATAATTTTCAATAATAAAAATAAACGCTTTTAATAAACTCTGAGATAGCGCGT
>NW_027314100.1:0-17637 GCF_040954645.1 Diabrotica undecimpunctata
CGCGCTATCTCAGAGTAAAGGCCAGTTTTTGGGACCAAAAAAGGAGAAACAGGAAAGAGGGACAAAGAGCCTCCTTGCTATCCGTGCATAAAGTCTGTGGATAATGAAAGCTAATGCTTGGCCTTACAGCAGCGATTCCGCTTCCGGATCACTGGATGACAGAGGAGGGTCTGGTTTTGCAGGTAGGCATTCGGAGTAGACTCGGCAACGAGAAGAATTCTTTATTCAAGGTTTTTGCAGTAGGTACATATCGTCCCTTTGAGGGCTTGACAGGATGTATTAATAAATGGCGCTGTGACAGTACGCGCATGATTAACATAAACAATGCTGTATCTATATATTTTTACAAATACTTAACACAAGGTTCTAAAACTATTTTATTGTGGCATTGCTGATTTAAATATTATGTTATTTGGGATTAAGCCAGAAATATTAGTTCACATTTTTAACTAACGTTTTGACGTATAGATTTCCACCTAGGAAATCATTTCAAAAAAGGATTATAGAAATTTTGGAAAATGTGTAACCAAAGATTTTGTTATTGCTTACGCCATTTAAAAATTGATAGCCTTGACCTCGATCTTGTAGGCAAACAATACATATTGCTGTACACAATTTAAAGGTAGTGCTTTTGCCCTAGCATAAAATTTTTTATCTAGGGTAAAAAGACCACCCTTAAATATTGCATCAAAGAGAGAGTTAAGGTATGAAACAATTAGTAAGAAAGATTTATATAGATCTAAGATTTTTAAAACATTTAATTACGTATTTTAACAGAGAGTATCTTTTTAAAAACAACTCACCCTTGAGCTATTATTGGTCTGCGCTTATGCTTCTGGAATTTTTCAACAAGCAGTTAACATTATTGTTAAAGCTACCGTGACCCCGCGCGAGATGGATCTCCGTCGGTACCGATGAAAGCGACGTAGCTTTTTCAGGGATCCCAATTAGTAAAAAAACGAAGTAAAAAACCAAAAGATTCTCGATGACACTGGCATTACCAAAATTTAATTTTAATGGAAGTTGAATTAACATTCCTCCGGTTCTTGGGATTCTTCAAGAGTCGTTTGTTAAATAAGGAGATTCGAGGAGAAATTCCTGTATAATCTTTCAATTCCTATCTTTGTATACAGCGTTTAATATAAAGATAGATATTTCATTTGTATTTGATGGGCGAGATTTCATTAAATTTTATTTTACTTTGTTTTTCAAAATACGCGTGTATGCTGCTTACATTTTAAGACCAACCAATAAATAGTTATTTATTGTACAAGTCGATAAAATTGTACTTTATCTTCGAGAGAGTTTTTTAGCGTCGAGACGTCAGTCGAAACGCTAATTATGCTCGAGAAGATAATGCGATTTTATCGTCGTGTGCAATACAACATTTTTTTCTATAGCAAGACTTCAAGTTCAGGTGAAAAATAGAATTTCAAAGAAAATTGTAATTTTTAGCACAAAAATCGCAATTGTGTTGCTCCGTTGCTAGGGATATGAATTACTCTGTCAACAAATGTTAGGTTTTGGTTTTTGCGGAGAATATTGTTGCGTTTTGTGTACAATGTGAATAAATACGAAATGGACGGAAAAGAATTGACACAAGAAAAGGAAAACCTGCCATCAGATGTAGAAAATGCAGCGTTGGAAGCAGAAAGTTTATTGTTGCCACAAAAATCTAGGATGATGTATGAGAAAGAATACCAGTCTTTTAAAAAGTGGAAATCATAGTGGAAAGAATATCAATGGCGTGAGTGAAAAAATACTTCTAGCGTATTTTTCTGAAAAGTCGAAGAAAGCGATGCCATCGTCATTATGGTCGTCGTATTATTCGATGCTGAAGCGTACGTTGTTGGTGAATGAAAATTGTGACATTTCTAAATTCAGCAAGTTAACCACCTTACTAAAAAACCTGAGTGGAGGATACAAAGCTAAAGAGTCCAAAATCCATGAGTCAGATGACATTATTAAATTTCTGACAGAAGCTCCTGATGACGTCTATTTGTTGATGATGGTTATTGCTATTTTTGGTGTGCATGGAGCGACTAGGTCCGATGAATTGTACAAGTTAGAAGTGTTTAACGTGGACGACAGAAAATCGGTGATCATCGTTTCATTATCTGATACTAAAACCAAGCAAGAAAGGTCGTTTTGTATTACTGACAAGAAAAGTGGACTGAGTTTTTTGGAAATTGTGAGAAAGTATATTGCCTTGCGCCCGAAAAACGTACCTCACAGTAAGTTTTTTGTAAATTACCGACAGCAAACGTGCACTACTCAACAGGTGGGGATTAACACTATATATAATATCCCCATGAAGATTGAAGATTTAACTTGCAAACTCAGAAAAGTTAAACGTTTAGGTGGATGGAAATCGTCATCTGTTGCAGAATCTTACATTGAAGAGTCAATAAGCAATAAGATTACTGTATCCAAGTGTATACTTGGCGGACCAGAAAATCAATCCAGTACCTCGAATCAAGTGTTTAAGCAAACGAGTACAAGTTGTGATGCTCCAAAAATAGATATTTCTAATAATGTTAATTGTAAAATCTCAGTTGTTTTTAATCCTTAATGTGTTTGAATTTGTAAATTTTATTGAATAAAAAAAGTTAAAACATTTTATCTACTCTTGCTGTTAAAGTGTTACTTTATCTACCCTTGCGGTTAAAGTGATACTATATCCACTCAAAACGGTTGTTATAGCAACACTTTAACATTAGCTATGGAAAAAAAAAATATTACACAAAACTGATGTGTTTCTTTTCTTATTCTTCATAAAGTCATACACTTTTGTCATAGTTCAGGGAAATAAACAAAAAAAGTATTGTGTTTTTGACACTGACCCCTCCAGACAAACGACAGTTATTCGAGTAGGACGGAACTCTATAACAAGAACCTATATGTTTCCTGCAGTCGATTTTTTTGACGTAATTAATTATTAACAAATTAAGGTTAAAAAAGGTAAATTTTCGATTTTTTCCTCTATCAGCAAAAAGTAAAGCATTTGAAACAAATTTGAGAGTAAGAAACTCATGTCATATAAAAACTTCAAAATAGCTTTTTTTAAATGTTTTTTCCTTATTTGTTGCTTAAAAAATGCAAAATAAGTTAGAAATTTCGGTTTTTTATAAATTTTAATAAATTTTTTTTTATTTTTTTTTTTTAACTAAAATAGGATCAAAATTTCAAAGCAATGGATTAAATAGTTTAAAAGTTATTTTATTTGTTTATCCCAAGTTAAATTTTTTTGCAACAATAGAGCCAGAAAATAATAAAGTTACAGTCATTCCACGAGTAGCTTATGAAAGAAGAAGATTTATTCTATCAGTATAAAAAAATAAAAAAAAACAATTTTTAATATTGTAAAATCAATTTATAAACAATTAGAATAACTTTTTAACCATTGCCTACAGAAAAATTATTTTTTTAAATTGGGAAAGCTTGTATTTGATCACAAATTAAAAAATAAGAGAAAGTAGGTAAATTTGGGACAAAGTTAGTCCATTTTTAATAATAATTCATATCAGCTTTATTTATATAAATTATTAAGAGATCTTATTGGCGTTATTTAGTTTTAATGTGCCAAATTCGCAAAGCTTTATGTAGCCCTCAGAATCGACCGGCTTTAAAACTTGCGGGAGCGATGGAAGGGGAAGGAGCTATGTATTTCTGATTTTATTTATGGATTTCGACGTTTCTTTTTTAATTTGTATGTACTTTCAGCGTACATTACGAATATGCAATACAATAACTGTTCAAGGCTCTGGAGAATATCGCAAAAGATATCAGTGTCGCCAGTGTATCAAAGATCATTAATCAGTTAACAATTGACATAACCAAAGCCTTCATTTTACATAGCCTGTTTTAAAATATTATCCGAGTGGATGTTAAATAACCAAATTTTTGGAGAGAAAAGGATTGCACACCGCAGAGGCTAGACCATAAACAACAAAAACCAAAAGATTGCTTGAAACAACCGAAATGACAGTACTTCGTGGCATAGCTGCAAACACTCTTCTAGATAGAGAAATAAATGAAAATATAAGAAATACAGGTGGAGCAGAAAATATTTTGGTTGGGTTCTAAACAATAATAAAAATGAAAAGAACATTGCATGAAAGAAAAAAAAATGAGAATCGCTCAAGATAAATTACCAACGGGATGGAAAAGTCTAGGTTGACCCCAAAAAAGTTAAAGCGATAATCAGAACGTTAATTGTATGAAGTTTAAAAAGGCAAGGAAAAAGACATCTAATAACATATTTATCAACGTCTGTTTTGCCTTGCAATTCTTAGAAGGTACAGATTAAAGCAAAAATCTGAATTTGGTTTCGAAAATTAGTTTACGGATTTTAAAAAGGCAATTTGCCTAGAATAAAAAAAAGAGAAGAAGAAAAAAAAATATACGTATATATAGACACGGCAAGGTAATGGTCAGTATGACGTAACGCAACAACATCAATCCTGCTTGTGGACATTGAAGTAAGAAACGAAAAGAAACTATATGAACGATAATATTCATAAAAGTAAGAGCAAAAAGCAAGATATAAAGTTTATCGACATTATGACTAGTGTTATTAAATTATTAAAATAGAAATACTTAAAAACCTCTCAGACGAGAATAGAGATATTGAAGAGGTCAAAGAAAGTTCAAGCAAACATAAGAAAAGCAAATTTTACAAAAAAGTCATACAGATCTTTAAAAAGTATAAGGTGGCGAAAAAGAAAGCCAAAGTTGCTGTAGTAGAAGTTAAATGAGAAGCGTTTAAACATATATGAGGTCAATGTGATCTACCAGAAAGGGTGAAATAAAGATATATAAAATAAGTTGGCTACCAGGTTAAATTATTTAAACTAATGAAATGAGAGAAGCGAAGTCTGAACAGACGAAAAGAGGAGTTCAAACCTTAGAAGACAGATTCTCATAGATTTTCATGGTGTTATAACCATTATTGATCATAATTAACTTCTAAGTGAAAGATTTCTGCTATCCTTTTTATTCATCTTATTATTTTGTAAGAAAAAGTTTGTCTTCCATGTGAATAATTCGTTATTTGAATCTGTTTTGCGATTTGTTATTGTTTGCTGCAATAAAATAACTAAAACCATTTCTTCTCATTTATCGTGTTTGTGATCACTAGACTTTGTTCTTGACAAAATGGTCTACCTAAGCTCTGACGTTACAATGGACAGGGTTTTATAAACCTTTCCAAATATTTCTAATTTGTATGTATTTGCCCCATAAGAAGTTGGAAATATTGGCTGTTTTAATTGTTTGAAGAAAAAATAAGGACTTTTGATTATGGACATTCATTCTGTGCGATTGATATTATTTGTTGTTTGTGAATTTGTGAGGTAAGAATATCAAAGTATTGAGATATTGACTATGAATGTTCATATTTCAAGGTTATGTTGTTGCTTGATTAAATAGTTAATAACAGTTTTCTTGTCATTACTGAAAAACTCAGTAATACTGGATATCTTCACCACATGTTTACTAGCCATTATATGCCCAGAGCTAAAAAATAAACTCAAAAACTACTACAAACTTCAAAAATTTTTTTTTAAATACTCATTAGGCAATTTGATAAAAAGGTTTTCACAGAATGTTAAATTACAACTTAAACTACGAGAAAACGAATATCTTTAGTATTTAAAAGGATAACATCAATGGCAACGAAAAAAAAAACATTAATTTAAATATTTTTCATCTTTGTAAATAATGTAATGATTTATTAATTTATTTTGAAATAGCTCTGATAAAAACAAAAACACAATACCTTAAAATAATTAAAGTTTTAATCAAAGAATAACATAACCTTAAAATATGAACAGTCATAGTAAATATCTTAATACTTTGATATTCTTAGCTCACAAATTTACGAACAACAAATAATACCAATCTCACAGAATGAATGTTCATAACCAAAATTTCTAAAAATTAAAAAAACAATATTTCCAACTTCATATGGGACAAATACACACAAATTAGAAATGTTTAGAAAGGTTTTAAAACCCCGCTCATTGTGACGTCCCAGCTCATTCGCCGATCTTCTCTCTTGTACGTTCCCCTAGTCCCTGATCTCACACTATTATTCCAGCTTCTTCCCTGTCGACTTTACATTGAAATCACCCATAACTACAGTGATTTTTAAGTTCTTTGTTACTTTCAAGGCCTCTTCAATATGTTAATAGAATGTTTCTTTTTTATATTCTGGTGCATCCATCCGTGGTACATATACCTGGATCAAATTTAGTTTTATGTGAGATGTTGTAGCATTTGAAAATTCTTTGGATATGTAATAAAATCCCCTCGTATTTGTTAAAATATCAAAGAATAATCTTAGTGTATTTCTGTATCCTTTCGTATAAGTTAAAACACAGAATCTTTCAATTTCCTTTTATTTGCGCCGCTAGAGTTAATGAAAACCATTTTATAGTTTGTTTATATTTTACAAGATACGTATTTTGTCGGTATTCTTTGAACGAAGCCTCTTTTAGGATATTCTGCGTTTCTAATAAATATTCCAGTTTATATGTTTTGTTTATACCAAGATTGTGCTAATGAATTTTAAAAGTAACCTAACCCCTGTTTGTGTTCTTTATTTTAGGAAAGAAGAGCCTTTTTTCCTTTATCCAGCAAGATTAGGATTCTTCGAGCGGCTTCCTTATTTCAAATAGCTAGAGGTCTTTCTTGTTGTTTTTATTTGCCCATTTGTCCAAGAGATTTATGTAAGTACCATTTTTTTGTTTTATTTTGTAGTTGCCCCAATCCAACCCCTTGTCATTCACTTATCCACGACCCAGCTATCCAAATAAGCCCTGAGTGCCGTCCGCACAGTACCGTTTATTTTGCTTGCCCTATCTTCACTCCAGTAGTTTCTGTCCCCAGTTTTCGAACCCCCTATAATTATACCCTATGTGGTAGGCAAAATATTTCGTTACAATGTTATTATTTATGGGAGCATCGCTCTTTCTGAGATTGGGACAAAACCCTCGATTGATTTGCTGATATACTGTATCGACAATAATTTCTACTCCTCGTCTGTTGTTGTCAATATCTCTCGAGTAATATAAGGTACCGGTTTTTGAAAGATATTCTGAGTTAGACCACCATATCTCGCTTACTCCTCTTATATTTATATTCAGTCTGCTTATTTCCTGAAGAACGTTACGTGTTTTAACTGGTTGATACACGCTTTTGACGTTTCACGTATCTATTTTTACATAGGATAAATTTGAAACCTAGAAGTTCTTGTCTCTTCTCTAGATCTTGGATTCCGATTCCCATGAGCGGTGTATTTTTTTTTAGTACTCAACGCGCTATCTCAGAGTCTAGAGATATACAATTGCATTTGTAATGCAGTAATTTCTCTTTGCTTTCTGAATCCTTTTACGGTTGACCAAATCTTTGGCTATTTTTTGGATGAAAAGAAATAAAATAAATGGTACTTCAAGTGTAGGTCAAAGAGAAATAAAAAATTATAATAATACTGTTTATTTTGACTATGGAAGAGGATACAATGACAACTGCCAGGATGGTATTAATGAAGTTATACCCCAAATAGACGAGTCGTCATTGGTTCATTGTTAACTTTTCTCAAGTGGTATACGTAACATACACGACTAAGTATATGATTTTGCGCCACTCCTTGTAATCTCAACCCCACCATCCTTCTTCTTTTCATTCATAAAACCCACACGGTGACCTTATTTTGTTTTATTACAAATTTTGTGTTACTTTTACCAACTCACGCCAATAGAATATTTATCATTTATTAATTTGAATAATTATGCAGACCAGATAGATTTAAATAAATTTATATATCGATATATGCGTATGTTACGCTTAGAAATTATTAGTTTTGACATTTTTTTTAAAAGATATTGTCGATTTAGTTTATGTTTATATTCATTATACGATAAACGAATGGTACGTTAAGTAATTCAGTTAGATCGTAAACATTAAACTTTAGCACCTTAGGTATTATTAATAAAAATACATATGCTAAGGACATTTGACATATTTAGACCAATTACTGGAATTTTACACCCGCCATTTTATTGCTACGCTTTTTGTCATTAAAAATAATTAAGCATGGTTTAAAGACAAATTTAGAACAACCAAAAATGATGAAAGGTAAAACAAAACTAAGAAAACATTTATAGCCATGCCTTTTTCCAAGTAACATATATCATGTTTTGCTTTTCAGCATCTCTTTTCAGGCCTACCTTATTTTATTTTGTAAGCTGATGTTGTTTTTTGGTCTGGGTCTGAATCTGGACTAGAATGAAAAAAAAGCTTTCTGTAATTAATAATGAGACATACTGGGCGATATTCCATCAGAAGAGAGAGTCAAGAGAGGATATGAATCAATATATAAAGGATTGGGTTTCTTCTTCTTCTTCTTCAGGTGCCATCTCGGCTATGGAGGTTGTCAATCATCTTAGCTATTTTAATTTTTGGGGCAGTAGCTCTAAATAGTTGTTTTGAGCTGCATCCAAACCATTCTCTCAGGTTTTTAAGCCATGAAATTCGTCTTCTTCCGATGCCATCTATCTTTCCTTGCATTATGAGTCGCAGGATGCCATACTTCTCGCCCCGTATCACATGTCCGAGATACTGTAGCTTTCTTTCTTTAATTGTAAGTTCAACTTCCTTCTCTTTACCTATTCTTCTCAGTACTTCATTGTTCTTAACTCTATCTACCCAGGAAACCCTCTAAATTCTTCTATAGGTCCACATTTCAAAGGAGTTAAGTCGTCTCATTGTGTCTAGATTTAACGTCCATGATTCCACTTCATACTATAGTACACTGTAAACGTAACATTTTGTTAGGCGTACTTTAAGAGCTAATGTTAAGTCTTTTCCACATAGGACCTTTTTCATTTTCATAAAAGTACAACGTGCTTTTTCGATTCTGACTTTGATTTTTGCAGTGTAGTCATTATTTTCTGTTATCAGTGTTGCTAGGTAAGTGTACTTTTTTACTCTTTCGATCTGCTGGCCCTCTACTATTAAGATTTCGTTAGTATTATGGTTGTTTTTACAAATTTTTATAAACTTCGTCCTTTTAATATTGAGCGAGGGTTCGTACGCTCTACTACACATTACTATTTTACATATGAGTCTTTCTAGTTCTTGTAAATTATCGGCTATTATTACTGTATCACCTGCATATCTGATGTTGTTAACTAAGACTCCATTTACTCTTATGCCGACTGTTTCATCTTCCAGAGTTTCTAGAATTACCTCTTCAGAATAATGCGTTAAATAATAGAGGTGATAGTATGCAGTCTTGCCTGACTCCTCTCTTTATTTCCATTTCTTCAGATGTCTCTTTTTCAATTCGTACTATTGAACGATACTTAAATCTCTTTGATCTATAATATATCTCTTTATCAAATACGGTCAATATCCAAACATCTCTGCGTTAGCACGTTGAAGGAGAATAGTGCCCCTCTGGTACCCATTGCGGAACCCATATTGTGTGTCACTAATATACAGCTCCAATTTAGAGTGAATTCTGGCGTGGATAATTTTTAACAGAATTTTCAAGGTATGTGATATTAAGCTTATGTTTCGATAGTCACTGCACTCTTTGGCGTTCACTTTCTTTGGCAAACACACAAATGCTGATGTCAACATTTCTCTAGGGATAATTCCCGTAGTATAGATAGGTCCCGTAGTATAGATAATATTATGTCCAGGTTTTTATCGTTGACCAACTTTAATAACTCGCTTGGTAATTCATCTGGACCGGCAGATTTATTAGTTTTCATTGAGTTTAATACCTGACTAACCTCTGATTTGGTTATCTCTGGGCCTAAATCTCCTGTTTGGCTATCTACAGATGTACTACCTTCTCTCTGGCCATTAAATAATTCCTCGATGTACTCTTTCCATCGTCGTAGTTTTTGTTCTGTCTCCAATATAATATTTCCATTTTTGTCAAGCAATATATTCGAGGTTCTTCTACTTCCTACTCCGGCTAGTTCTTTGACTTTTTTATGTAGATTAAAGTTGTATCTGTTTTGCAGTTCTTCTATTTCTTTACATTTTTCAGAGAAGTAGGTTTCTTTAGCCTCCCTAATTTTTCTTCTTATTTCGTTTTGGCAGGAAAAATTTAGAGAATAAAGAAGCCAGTGATGGTCAAACGAAGTTCAAGAAAAACTAAACGAGAAGAGAAAACTATATAAACATTAACAAGAAACTATGTTCAACACAGAACTTCAAAACTATAATGTCTTGCTTTTAGATATATTTATAAAGACATAGAGTAAAAGAAACAGCTGCTTTGCAAAGAAAATTAATTGATAAACCAAGTGGCAAATATTTAAAACTAAACACTATTGCAGCAGTTATATTAATATTCACATTAAAAACGCATATTGATTATTCTAATACAATTAAGGCACATATTCCAAGAAGGTAGCTAATGAGCTAATTGGATAGCAAGTGTGTAGTATGGAATTTAAGCCATTTCAACTTGTTTACACTTGTCACAAATTAATTATTTCGTAAGGTGTCTGCTATAACAGGCGCCTCGCGCTGTCTCATACGCATATTCATAATTCAAACTACAATATTATACGACTTTTCATATTTCCGACAGTTTCTTTTTAAGGAAAGTGTCAAAACGGTCATTAAGAGGATTGAATTTTAAAATGTAGGAATTAATATACCAGTTGTCTTCTACCGTTTAGATAGTAGTATATATTTACTAATAGATTAATAACTTTAAAAGGAAACTAGTATATCAATCTAGACCTTATATGTATAAGGAGATAATCGTAGAATTTGGTTATAAGTTTCCAGTTTTTAGGAAAATACAAACAATTAAACAGCGGTTCACTGATTACGAATCGATATGCGATAAGAACATTGTAAATACGGTAAAGATTCAGGTAAAGAAGGTTGTAAGAAAAGGAGGTTGTGGCCAAAATAGCTAGGAGGTGCCTAAAGAAAGAGTACTTTTTCCCTTCCTTTGGTAATTCCTGGTGGATGACCAAATTTCGTTTCTTAGCACACAGGGGTAGAAGATAAGGCCATGCGGATGATCTACTAATTATTGTGAGGGGAAAATTCGGAAATGTTCTTTCCAGCATACTTCAACGAACATTAAATATCTTTACTTAGTGGTGCGACAGGGAAAAACTCTTTGTCAATTCTAGCAAAACAGCAGTAGTCAGTTTTACAAGGAGGTGGAGCCTAGATCACTTCTGGATGTCTGTTTTATATGGAGAACTGTCAAAGAGGCGAATGAGGTTAAATATTTAGGACTAATACTAGATAAGCGGCTTACATGGAACGTCCATTCGACAAGAATATTCAACAAAGCGAGATTTTCCCTTTGAACATGTTAAAGGATATGTGGCAAATCGTAGGACGTGGAACACAAAGAAATGTACTTGGCCTTATATGACTGTAGACAGACTTATGATTATGCATAGGGTACTCGTATGGTCTTATACATACCAAAAAAAAATACGGCCCTTATTGAGAGTCTGAATAAGTTTCAACGATAAGCATGATTAATAATAACAGGAGATTTTTCGACTACCCAACCGCCTCAATAAAGATCATGCTTGACCTCTCTCCATTACATATATGGATGGAGAAAAGACAAAAGTAGAAGCATACACAAGACGGATAAGTCATCAGGAAATAGGACGAAAGAATACCGGAATCAAATCTAAAGAGATCATAAAAAATCATCCATTGAAAATGGTATCAGTTGCTAGGCAACCTAAACATAATTTTAAAAAGCTGTTTACCGTCGTGTTTTAGAAAGAAACGAATGGGAATCGAGTAAAACGATATTTCATAATGTCAAATCAATTCTGGTATACAGATGGCTCTAAAACCAATGAAGTAGTTGGAGCTGGAGTACACGAAGCCTTAGGCAAAACATAGGTAATCACTCCACTGTTCTACAAGCAGAAATTTATGCTACAGAGATGTTCTTCTTTTTCTTCTTCTTCCTTCTTGTATGTATGCTTTAAAGCCTGTTTCTTCAATATTATCTTTCTAAATTGTTTAAATTATCGCACCATCTTTTTCTTGGTCTGCCAATATACCTTCGTCCATTTAATGACTTATCTCGTGCTATTCGTACTATCCTATCCTTTGCCATTTTATTATTATGTTTGTTCTACTCCTGTTTTTGTTTCACCCATCCATTTATGTCTTCTATATTGCATGCTTTTCTTATTTTTTCGCTTCTCTCCCTACCCAGCAGACCTTTCATTGATATTTGTCGGAGTATTTTCATCTCTGTTGTTTCTAGTAGTCGTCTCGTTTTAGACGTGTCAGGTCTTGTCTCAGCCGTGTATGTTAATGTAGGTCTAATTGCTGCTTTATAGATTCTTGTTTTTGTGTCTTGTCATCGGTGTTTGTTACAAGTACTCAGTAACTACTTATATTTATTCCCAGATATATAAACCTTGCTTTCTGCTTTATTATTTTCCCATCAATTTCGATTTTACATCATAGTGGGTATTTAGATGCTGTCATACATTTGTTTTTTTCTGCTGATATTATCATATTTTATTTCTTGATGTCGTATTGAAGATGTGTGCTAATCTTTGGAGCTGGTCTTCTGTCTCGGCGATTAATGCGGCGTCGTTTGCATAACATAATATTTAGATTTTTTTGTTCCCCATTGTGTAACCATGACCTCATCGTACTGCTTGTATTATTTCGTCCATTATTATATTAAAGAAAAGTGGCTTAACGAGTCACCCTGTCTAACTCTGCTTTGTACTGATATACACTGTGTTAGTTTTCTATTTATCTCTGCCTGTATTCAATTATGGAAGTAGATGTTTTCGATGGTTTGTATAATATTGATTGGTATGTTTCTTTTATACAAAAGGTGTAAGATGTCTTCGACTTGGATGCGATCGAAAGCCTTTGTCAGGTATATAAAACATAGATATGCTGGTTTATAGTACTCGATGGCCTTTTATGTGATTTGTCTTAGTACAAATACGGCATCTACGCAGGATCTTCCGGATCTGAATCCTTGTTGTTCATCTGATAAAGTTGTTAGTTTATTGATTTTGTTGGTTAGGACCTTTGTGGTAAGCTTAATTATGCTGTTTCTCTATGCGTCTGGTATTGCAGTGTACTATTAGTTTTTGTATAAGGTTTTTCATCCCTAGGGTTATACTTTCTCCTCGGTGTTTTAGAAGCTCGTTGGATCTACAGAGATGTGCCTACAGAAACTACCCAAGAGGAACTACAAAAAGAAATCTATAAAAATTATATCGGATATTAAAGGCACTGGAATTAACTTGCCTTGACACATAAGGATGCATTCGTCCCAACTAAATACAGAGAGAAAAGGGGATGAGTCAAGAATAAAAATACAAATCCTATCGAGCAAATACTGTCTTTTTGTCCCTGTCTTAAATACGTCTTAATGACTCCAATCAAGGTTTCTCAGACGACTTTTGGAGAAGAACAAAACATAATTACTTATTTTTACCTTAAAATATATAATACAAAAAGTTTTAACCCGTCTATATGTGTTATAGTTAAAAATTATTTTTTTAAATATATATGTAATAAATCAGCTAGAATAAAATGATAATATTTGTGTGCTTTTATAAAATAATCTATATCAATAAATACAAACAGTTAAAGACATTCTGTACAATAAAATATTTTTCATCTGTCAACTACACAAGGACAAAATGCTGGAAAAATCGTTGTAGGCGGCTTGCATTGGCGCCAACCAATACTCTGATGTAACTTTCATCGAAGAAAGAAGAGACGAGAAAAGAGCGGACAAGAAGAAGAACTGTACGTCAGTACCAGCACGCGCTGCTCCTCTCTAGCGGTCAACAGCTTCATTTTTTGGGGTCTCACAGCGCCAGTCTTCTAGCGAAGAGTCTGTTCTAGCGAAAGGTCGATATTAAAGAGTTCTGTTGTGGTACAATACTGATAGATACAGGGTAGCGAAGAAGAAATATTAGTACAAAGAAAAGTTGCAGTCTCTCCTTTTTTTATTATTTTATATGATCTTTTTTTATATTTTATCATGATTCATACTGGATTAATAAATATCAATATAATTTATTTTTTAATGAACTAAATCACATGAATAATTGGTATACATTATGTCATGAAGTATTGTTTGTAAAATTATCTAAATAGTTATATAATATAAGGTACACTTAATACCGGATATAAAAAAAAAAATAGTTCATTTTTCAGTACGAAAACAAAAGAGTAAAAAAACTGAATTTGGTTATGTAGGAATACCTAATATATTCTTAGGTATTCTTATAGTCTGAAACTTAAATTAACACTAATGTAGTGATAGACAAAAGAAATAAAAATAATCCCAAAAAGAAATAAAGCCAAAGTAACGAAATGGGGGATAAATTATTTATCAATGATTCTGTAACGACGTACATGAAAGACACGCCATGACATATTCGTATAATAGACTAGGCGGGATCTGTAGAAATTCAGACCATAATGGAAATTTTCCATAGGAAGCTATTTTTTGCTGGAATCCCTTCAGGATGTGCCCAATATCAATAATCACGATATGCGCCAGTCTCAAACCCTGTGCTAAATTTTTTATTTAACAAAATCTGAAAACAATTGAAAATTTCTCATTTTTTTTTCTCCTATTTCCGTTTATAATTATTCGGAAAATATTGATCCTAGAGAAAAAATTATAAGAAGTTAAAAGTTTCGTTATTCAATTTTACACAATATTTCGTTAGCTAGAAATTAAAAATTTAATGTTTATTGTTAAAAAAATAATTGGAAAAAAAAGTACAAAAAAGTTAATCCCTAAATGTTTTCGACTTTCTAAACCTGACTTACAAGCTCCATATTCCGCCTAGAAAAACTTTTTAATATGTTTAAAACGTGTGCTAAATTTTGTTAAGATCGGTCGGATAGGTTTTGCATAATAATTTTGCAATCCAGCCTACTGGAAAAAAATCGCAAATTTTCAAATTTATAGTAGGCCCTAAATAAAACTCTCAGATAGTTGCAAATTTTTTTGCATACAAAGGAAGGCTCAAACTTTCAAACGATTTTTGTAAAATTCAATGCATTCATGCATTCCGAGCGACATTTTACGCGAAAACGGTTTTTTATTTGTCTCTTTTATGGATGTTGCCATGAAGCGCATTACGTTAAACTTTTCATATAAAAAGTACTTGACAAGACGAAGGTATTTGTTTAAAGACGAGCCCTCTATCACTTATGTTACACGGCAAATGTATGCCAACTTTGACCTTCAATATCTCGGCAACCAGTAACCAGTAAGCCGAATGTATTTATTTTAATGAAGCGTCTTTTAATGTTCTTTAAGTGTGTAAATTTTGAAATTGATATATTTAAAGCTCATAAAGTTATTCAATTTGTTTATAAGCCTAATATACATAAAAAATGATTAAAACTTTAAAAAAATTTCTAGGCTCTCCTAGTAAACCGATTTGAATTTTACAAAAAGCTTGTAAGTCAGGTTTAAAAAGAAGAAAACATTTAAAGAATTAACTTCATTTTTTTGTACCTTTTTTTCCAATTATTGCTATTTATATAACAATAAACATTAAATTTTCAATTTCTAGCTAACGAAATATTATGTAAAATTGAATAACGAAACTTTTAACTTCTTACAATTTTTTCTCTAGGATCAATATTTTCCGAATTATAAACGAAAATCGGAGCAAAAAATGAGAAATTTTCAATTGTTTTAAGATTTTGTTAAATAAAAAATTTAGCACAGGGTTTGCGACTGGCGCATATCGTGATTATCGATATTGGGCATATCCTAAAGGGATTCCAGCAAAAAATAGCTTCCTATGGAAAATGTCCAATTTAAAACAGATCCCGCCTAGACTATATTACTTTTTAGACGGGGCAAAAAGCTCGGGTTCGTTCGGAAAAATATTTCCATGAGTTTTTTTGCATAATCACTTTTATGAAATACCCCAAAATAAGGTTCAAGAGAATTTTTTTTAAATAATTTTATTTAAACAAATTGTAACAATCAATTTTTTTGGGCGGGACATTTTTTTTTAATTTTTGGATTATTTTGAACAAATTAAGTCTCTTGTAATTTGTAATTTTTCGAAAATATCTACCAAAACAACACAATAAAAGTAAAAGTAGAAGAAGAACTAACCGATTCTATTGAAGCTGGCAATGGGTTTAAGACAAGGAGATTTCCTGAGTCCTCTATTTTCGTGATTATGGATGAAATAATAAAAAAAGCAAGAATTAAAAATGGATACCAAATGGGAGAAAAACAACTTAAAATAATCTGCTATGCAGACGACAGGATACTACTCTCTCAAAGTAAAGATGATTTACAACGTATACTGCACCAATTTAATATAACCGCCAGTAAACTTAACATGTTAATTTTCCCAAAAAAGACAAAATGCATGGTTACAACAGCAAATTTACTAAGATGTAAATTGAAACGAAGGTCATAGAACAAGTGATGGAGTTTCAACATCTAGGCATCACATTATCTGGCTACAGAAAGCTCGAAACTGAAGTGAAAGATCAAGTGAAATGGAAGGGAAAGGAGTGGAAAGTGGATCAAGTGAAAGTGATGGAGAAATCAAAATATCGGGAAAGAAACGAAAGGCAAAATTTACGTAACAGTAATCAGACCAATAATGACATAAGCAGCAGAAACAAGACCTGACACAGAGAGAACAAAAAGGATGTTAGAAACAGCAGAGATGAAAATACTTAGAAAAATTGACGGTAAGACACTATGGGACAAAGCTAGAAGTACATATATACGACGTAGATACAAGGTGGAGAACATCCAGAACTGGGTAAGAAACAGAAGACTAAAATGGAACGATCATATAAGCCAAATGACAACAAATAGAGTGGAAAGACGGCAAAAGACGGTTCCCCTATAGGAAGACGACCAGTAGGAAGACCACGAAAACGATGGAACGACAACTTACAGGAGGCACATTGAAAAACAGACAGGGTCATGTCTATAAAAAAAGAAGAAATATTTGTTCTGTAAACTTGATCGTTTTCGACGTATAAATAATTTAAAATAGAGAAAAACGCCAAATTACGATTTTCAAGGCTTAAAAACACAAGTAAAAAACATTATTTTTGAATTCAGAAAAGATCTAGTTCAAACCTGGTTTTATCATTTCCAGATAATTATTTTGGGTCTATTCCATTTTAAAACATTGTTTTTTAATCGTAAGGTAAAGCGCTTATGACAGTACGGGCGCTCGGGCTACAGCGTGTATAAGAAAGAGAAACAAGATCTAGGACACAAGTTTTTGCTGGTTTAAATTCTCATTATACAAAAGAACGCTCTCCCTTCCATAAGCGCTTTATTATCAATTAAAAAAGTAATAGTTATTTATGCACCAAGGGTGTTATTAAGATGACTACGCCCGGAGAGCAATATAATCCAGCCAGAGGGCCTCTGGCTCGAGGGACGGATGTTGTTTGAATAGCGTAATTATCCGATAACACCAGTGGTACATACAAGATTTTATTTTTTACTTCACATAATATAAAATCTAAGATTGAGACGTTTTTACTGTTTATTTATGTAAAATATCAAATGCTTCAAAAACCACAATGGTGATATCACACTCTGAGATAGCGCGT
>NW_027314101.1:0-17629 GCF_040954645.1 Diabrotica undecimpunctata
GCGCTATCTCAGAGTAGGGAAACCTAAGTCATATATTTACAGTTGCATTGCATGTTCCAGCAATGTAAACACCCTAATTGATATGCATAATTTAACAGAACTTACAGACCTTAATAATCAAATTAATTATATAGGCATATGGTTTATTAGTATAGATACTATAGATAGTGAAAATTAATTAATTAAATAAGTGGTAATAGAGTGGTAATTAAATAAGATGATACTATGTATTTATACATATAATTATATAAATATATATATATATATATATATATATATATATATATATATATATATATATATATATATATATATATATATATTGAAATAAATAGAATATAGGAGAAAGAAAAATAGTGTTTAAAAGGTTAATTTACAAGTTATATACTAGAGAATTTTATAAAAATTATTTATGTGAGGGCATTTTTAAGAAATTAGCATATAATAATTGTAAAAAGTTGTATTTTAATAATTATAATGTTGTAGATATATTTAAGTGAGCCATGTGACTAGGCAACCAAAAATACTCTTGAAAGTGACACATAGAAATTAATAATTATTTATAACGAATATAAAGTGGGGTTATAATGATATGTTGTTTAAAATGTGTATTTTATTAAATTAGAGTGTTAGTTACTAATTTAAGTGTATATTCTGATCTGAAAAGCCTAAATGTCAACAAAATTATCAATAGAAAATTAAAGAATTCTCCAGAATAGAGAATTTGACCTTTGTTTACGGTGGAACATTCTGGAATAATGGTTATGTCTGTGGATCGAACCTATACTTTTTCCAGAATAGAAGAAATAGAACAAAATCGAATAGGATTTCTTACCAGATGATTCTGGAACATGGAAAAAGATATAAATACCCGGTGATTTGGATTCAAGGCATCAGTTATGAGTTACAGTTACTATGAGTCCAGTTTAGTATGAAAGATAATTAGAGTTAGCATGAAATAGAAGTCAGAACAATTATAGTCAGACAGAAGTTCCAATTGTTCAATATAGTGAGTTAAATGAAGATTAAGAAACAGTATAAAGAAAATATTATTGAAGATTAAATAAAGATAAATTAAAATTATATAATATATTTGGTGATTGGATATTGGTATACTGAAAAGAAGAATAAATATAAATGCTGTTTGCTGGTTTGCTTGGTGGTTTATAAATGCTTAAGAAGAAATATATTTTAAATTGGTGGAAGCTGATAATTGGAAAAAGTAATTTCACAAAAACAAGGATAACCGAAGCACGAAGACATTGAGTGGTGATTAGAATCTATACAGTGGAAAATAGTTCATTTAGGCATTCAGTGACAGAAAGGTACAAAATTTTGTTAATATAATTTAGTTAGTGTCATAACAATTTCAATTTTGAAGATAGTTTGTTTAAATTTTACATTGTCTATAGAATTTAATTAGTTTCATAAGAATTTCAATTTAAAGATAGTTTATTGTAAATTTACATTGGCTAGGTTAGATATATATGTGTGTCATAATAGATATAATAAAGATAATTTAAAAAAGTACTTACAAACTAATTCTTTGAGAACCGCGATAAAAACCCTATATATTATATTATTAAAAATACTCATTGCTCATCATTCACAAACAATACATCATAACAATATATATATAAGAAAAAAGAAGTACTTGTGACTCGTTTGGAAAAAATATATAAATGTTTTTGATGGGTTGGAGTCAATAAAAGGGGCTATATACAAAGTTAAACTATAAAGAAAAACATTTTTTGTACCGGTACGGAACGAATACCTATATACATTAAGTTTTGCAGACGATCAAGTAGTGATTGCACAAGACCAAGACGACCTCACCTACATGATGAAGAAACTACAAGAAGAATATACCAAGGCTGGCCTAGATATTAACCTCGCAAAAACAGAGTACCTATCTACAAGTGAAGAAGACATAGAAGATCTACATATTGATGACAACGTAACAATCAAAGGAAAGGATAAATTCAAATACCTGGGGTTTATAATCACGAAAAAGGCAACAACAGAGGAAGAAATTACACAAAGATTAGGACAAACAAGAACAGCAATCCGACAACTTAACTCAGTATGGTGGGATAGACACCTAAATATGAAGACAAAAACGCAGATTTATAAAACATTAGTGCGAAGTATTATGACATATGGGGCTGAAAATTGGATCATAAACAAGAAAACCAGCAGTAAGATAGTAGCAACAGAGATGGAATGCCTGCGAAGATGCTGCAGAGTAACAAGAATGGATAGAGAAGTAATGACGAAATAAAGCAAAGAACATCAATAGAAACAGACATACTAACATATATAGAACAAAAAAGACTTTAGTGGTATGGACATGTAAGAAGAACTAGCGACAGCAGATGGATAAAGAGAATAACCGAATGGAGCCCAATAGGAAGGAGGAAAAGAGGACGACCCCGAAAATCCTGGAGGAACGAAGTAGACGACGCCATGAGTAAGAGAGGACTAAACGATGGAGAATGGAACAACAGAGAGAGATGGAAACGGTTGAGCGAGGGAAGGCAGTGAATACTGTAGAATCCCTAAATATATATATTTTTTGTTAACTCACCAAATAAAATTAGTTTCGTTAATAAAAATTGCTGCAAATACATGTCAAAAAGAATTAATACTAAAATGCCCTTATCTAATAAATTGTTTCCTGAAATTTTAATAATTTTGAAAACATTTTCTTAACAAAAAATAATTGAATTTATAAATAGTTTAAAGTAGCAACCAATTACAAATAAGCCTCAATAACACTAGCATAGTTCTCTCATGACCTGATCCTCCCATTTTTTTTTGGATCTTCCCCTTGGTCTTTCAGTTGCTGGTTTTCATCTGGTAATCTTCTTAATCAGTAGGTCGTTTTTCCTTCTCTCTATGTGTCCCAGCCATCTTAGCCTCTGTGCTTTAATAAATCTAACTATATCTTCTCCGTTCATTATGTCTCTTGGTTCATCGTTAATCCTTCTTCTCATTTCTCCGTTGTCCATTCTTATTGGGCCCATAATCCGTCTGAGGATTTTCCTTTCGAAAATTCTCAATTTTTCTTCACCTTTTCCGTGAGGCACATTGTCTCAGCTACGTACGTAACTACTGGTCTGATTGCAACTCTGTATAAATATTTTTAGTTTTATATTTCTGGATTAGTTCTTGCCCTTCATGAGCCTATGATATCTTCAGTATGTTTTGTTGCCTGCTAGTATTCGTTCCATTACTTCTTTACTTCTTGTTTTGGGTGTTCACTATTATTCCCAAATATTTAAATTGTTGGACACTTTCAAAAGTGTAGTTTTCCATTTTGATTTCTCTCGTCCTGTTATCTTCTCTTCTAGAGCAGAGTAGATATTTTGTTTTTCCTTCGTTAATTTTTAGACCTCTTTTGCGTGCTGCTTTTGCCAGGATTGTTACTGCTTCTTTTAATCTTTCCTTGTCTCTTCCCATAAGAACTAAATCATCTGCATATGCAACTATTTGTGTTGAGAAGTGGGCTATAGTTCCTTTAATTTTGCTGGCCTTGACTGTTCCTTCTATTGCTATGTTGAATAATATGGTTGACAGAGAATCGACTTGCCGCACTCCTGTTTCTATTGCAATTGATTTTGTGCTACCTTCTTCTGTTGTTAGTTTATCTCGAGCTCCATCCATGGTCATTTTTGTTAATCTGATTAATTTTTCTGGTATATCTTAATTTTTCATTTCAATAAATAATTTATTTCTTCCAATACAGTCAAAGGCTTGTCTGAATTTTACAAAAAGGATGTGGAGTTCTATGTTGTATTCGTGGCATTTTTCGATTGTTTGTGTAACTATGTGGATCGCATCTGTAGCGGATCTGCCTTCTCTGAATCCTTGCTGGTAGTCCCCAATTTTTTTCTCTGTGAATGGAGTTTTTGCTTAATGAGGGCTGTTAGAATTTTTTATGTTGTGCTCAGTAGAGATATTGCTCTAATAGTTGTTACAGTTTGTTACTTCTTTTTTCTTAAATATTGGTATAATTCTGCCTTCTTTCCAATCATCGGGCATTACTTCTGCTTCTCATATTCTAACTATTAGATTATAGATGCTAGTTAATAACTTTTCTTCTCCATTTTTAATCAGCTTATTGGGAATTTTATCTGTGTCGGGTGTTCTTTTCTGTTTCATTTTTTGAATGATGTCTAAATATTCATCATATGTTGGTATCCATATTTTATTATCTCTAATGTCTTCAATTGCGCCTACTTCCTCTTCCGGGCTTTTTTTGCATCTATATCGTTCTGTGAAGTGTGTTTCCCATGATCTATTGTCAATTTTAACTACTGGTCTGCCTTTTCTTTGTTGAGCTTTTAGGTATCCAAATAGTTTGGCGCGGCCTTTACTTTTTTTTATTCTTTTCTAGGTTTTAACAGCTCTTCCATCCATAATTTTTTTTTCGTTCTTGCAATAATTAGCCTCTGCTTTCTTTTTTCTTTATATTCGTTTGGATAATGTTTTTCTTTAGTTGATATCCATTTATCTCTTACTTGGTTTTTCTGTTTGATTTTGATTTCGCATTATGCATCAAACCACTCTTTCGTTCTTTTTATTTCCCTTTGTCCTAGCACTTCTTTAGCTGAATTCAAAATGGATTATTTTATATTTTTCCGTTTGTCCTCTGTGTTATTTGCTTCTGTTAGATTTTCCTTTAGAGTTGTCTCTATATATATTGTTCTCTTAGTCCCTGTACTTTTAACTTCTTCAGATTCCATCTTCTTTTGTTTTGTCTTGTTCTCTCTGCTTTAATTTTTTTATTATATTATTTATAAAATTACCTATCATGCTAACCACAAGCTCTTGCATATTTTTAAAGTTATTATGTTTATTAGCAGCTAATCTTCGTTGAGCAAATATTATCATTGGATATATTATTTAATTTCTATATTTATTACATTCAAAAATTTTTTGCTTTCCTTATACTGTGGATAAATTTTTAAATTAAATGAACGAGTCAATTATCGGTAGACCATTTATGTTGCAGTGTGTTACAGAGCTTGTTAAAAATTCGAAAACTATCGAAACTTTGTAATATTTTTATAAATTTAGAAAGAAAATTTTAAAAACATGTATATAAAATACTTACTGTATACATATTAAACCGAGACTAATGATAAAACTCATTCCAGATTCTCTGATGTAAACAAGCAAGCGAAATTAACACGAAAGAAATTACCTAAAGGTAACTCCTAACAAAACTCTAACTTTCGTTAGAGCAGCAACTGAGATAAAGTTAATTATCTTCCATTAGCCTCTCAGAAGTGTATAATATTATTGCTCACTTCAGAGTTTTCCCAAAGTTTCGCCACGAACTGTGTCTTCGTTGCTTTTAGGAGCCAGATTTAAAATCCTCTAGCTCTCGGACTTCAACAAGGAAATTATAAATAAACTTGTTTCTTTAGTTTTTGTAATAAGATGTCATGACTATCAGTAGCTTCAAATTAAAACTAAGAGATTTACAGGGTGTTCCAAATAAATAATATTTTAAATAGTATGAACATTAATTAATTAATTAATTTTGATTGAATATACTCACTTTTACTCTAAGAGTATTTCATGTAACTTCTTGTAATTATATTTTCACGATACTTATAAAACAAATATTTATAAATATTATTTACTTCTAAAAATGTGGTGTTAAAAATGTGTACTTTAAGGTTAGTAGCAGAATAGTTCTGAGAAAATTTGGTATAAAGGTCTTAACTATATTCGGTTGAAGTAAGAGATGTTCTACAAAAAATGCAATAACTTTAAACGACGAGGACAAGACAAGAATATAAGAAGTAAAAACGCGGATTAAATCCTTGACTTCTCAGTATAGTCACGATATTATAATTATAAAGGAAAATTAGTGTAAGTGTTTTCTTGCACCTTATCTCATGTAAGCCTGCGCAATATTTAGCTCTATGAGGAAAAAAGGGAGGATTCTTAGTTGTACTAATTAAATATTTCCCTTAAAAAATCATATTATGTTGATCTCTGGTGGTCATTGCATCTTCGACATCTTCTCTCCATGACCGTTTTGGTCTACCTAGTTTTCTTCCAGTGGGCGAAGTCCATTTTTCTATCTTTTTTGGCAATCTATTTTCAGGCATTCTCTGCAAGTGTTCATACCAGTTTAGTCTTTTGGCTTCGATGGTACCTATTATGTCTGGGTCAATTTCCATTTCTCTCCTATTATGTACGTTCCTGACATCATCAAGTTAAGTGTGCCGGCAACATCGTCTCCAATACTCCATTTCTATTGCCTTAATTTTTGATTTGTTTTTAATTGATTTTCTTTTGTTACATTATTATTCCACAATACCCAAAATGAATGAATTATAATAAAACAAAAATTATGACTTTATGAAAATTACAATTGCACAAACAACTATAGAACAAGTAAAAGAATATGTATATTTAAGACAACTAGTTAAATTAAATAAAGAAAATCAGACCGGAGAAATAAAGAGAAGAATACGGTTGGCTTGGGTATCCTTCGGAAAACTATCCTATGTACTAAAAAATAGAAAATACCCCCAATATTTAAAAACAAGAGTCTTCAACCAATGTATACTTCCTGTTCTTACCTACGGTTCTCAAACTTGGACGTTTACAAAGGAAAACATGGAAAAAATAGTAAAACTGAACCCACGAGCACAGAAGGTAAGAAAGAAGATAATATTAAAAAGAACCATCACATTCAGGTATACAAGGAAATGAAGAAGCAGATGAACTAGCCAGCTTGGCATCCTTAAGCCAGGACTCTATTCTTATTAATAAAATAATAGATTTCTTTAGATGACTTTAAGTCAGAAATAAAACATAAAGTCAAGGAAATCAAACAATTAGTTAATCCGTGGCTCCAACCCACAGCGAGTAGACACGACCAAGTGAGAATAACACGTTTACGACTGGGACACAGTAACTTTACACATAAACAACTTTTTACGCGAACTGTGCCGCCAATGTTTGAAATTGTCAAGTAACACTCTCCGTGAAGCATATACTAACTCAGTGCAAAACATAAAAAGCAGCAAGAAAGAAGCACAATATCCCAAATAATATAAAGAAAGCCTTAGGAAAAAAACATGAACATCAAAAACACAATAAGTTATCTTGAAGACTCAGGACTGCATCAACTATTGTAATTTTTTCCAACTTTACATGTATTATATTTTTTAGGTCGCTAATAACCCTTGTGGTTACAGCGTAAATAAATAAAAAAAAATAGATAAAATAACTATCCAGTAGAAATAATTTTAATTTTGGTGTTTTTGATTTCAATCGTTACCTGTGTCATTATTGTATCATATTTTTTAAAATGTACATGCGGATATATGTACCTAGCATTAAATTGTATTTTCGCAAACAGTATAATGACCCATAATAAATTCTGACCTAATATCAAATATGTAACCAGCATAATCCAATAAACATCATGCTTGTGGGTTTTATCCAGGCATAAACCTCCCAACTTAAACACATAACTGAATTTGCATACGTGGAGGAAACCGATGAACGATAAAAAGTTTTAATGAAAAAAGTTTAACCCCTACTTTTTATTGGTATATCTTTGAAGATATAAAAATTTAAGCAATTTTCTCACATTCTTTATCACCAGCTATGTGATAATTCAATCATGACAATTTTTAATATCGGAAAACAAGAATTTCATAGAAAGAGACAAGACGGAAATTAAAATTTTTTGTTAGTTTTACTCATTTCGGTCAATTATAGATGGTTGTTAGCGAAATTTCTATTAATTATTGTATCTGAGTTAAGTAAATGCCTTGTTACTAAGTCGGCTTTATTGTGTGTAAAAATCGTGGTGTATTGTTTTTTAATGACCACTGTCCTCGGATAATTATCGATCCGACAAAGATTTTTTTTTAAACAAAAAAGCTTTTTTTTACACTTCTTTCCCAGTTGGATTTGAACAACCCTTGAATTTTTTAGCTGCATTAATTGACAATATTACCACTGACTCAACAAGGCGTTAATTTTTTAAATATTTATACAAGTTTGTCTAGAAACAGATGATACGTTATATTTTGCTCATTTTTTTTAAATTTTATGGTAAATAGAATCCATATTTATATTAGTAACACATTATCATGTCTTTCGGTTGGTCTAAATTGGTATAAAAAATTTTTGTACCTCTGGGAAATGTTGCCGTATTTTAAGCAGCTAATACCAATATGTTGTTAAGTTGCAGATTTTGTTTTTAAAATTTAAATTGATTGGTGATTGTAATAATCATGTGTGGTAATCATGGTGATCGTATGATCCGCAAAGACGGATCACTTCCCGTGACCAAGGCGAAAATTGCTAGTTATCGTAAGTAAAGCGATTATTTGTAACATAATTTTATTTTACAATATACTACAAACCTCTCTCTCTATAACGATATGCAAGGGACCGGGATTTTCATCGTTATAAGGGGAGATCGTTATACAGAGAAAAACAAAAATCGTTACTATAATAATAATACTGTGGTAAATAGCTTATTGTAATTTAAAAAATTGATCTAAACGATTAAAAATGAATTAACACTGTATATAATGTACACAACATGGATTTAATAAAGCATGTTATAAGCAATACAGTATAAAAAATAACTACTAAAAAATATATATATATGTATACTGTACAGTAACAAAATAATATGGTACTGTGCAGTATTTTCATCAAGGTATGAAAAAAAAAGTTTATATTCTATATTTAGCCTACATTAACGAAAAAGTCTGTCACCTTGGTCTGTTTCCTTTTACCTTTCCACAAAACTGACCTGATCTTCCACACCACTAATATCGTCTTCCTGGGCGATGAAATACTTTTGGCGTATCCAATACCTGCTAAGTGGTCGAAGCTGGTTTTGGCTCTGCTTTCACTTCCAGGTCAATATTTTCTTTTCCTTCTATACGAACTGCTTGTAGGATGTCCTCGTCAGAAAATCCAGATTTTGTAGCTACATTTTTATCAACTTCTTCGAAATCTGTTAGCTCTTACGGTCCGTAGGTGATAGGAAGTTTTAACTGTCTGGCACAAACAGCTAAGGGCAGGTCATCTTCATTCTCAGTCAATCCTTGATCCTCCAGCCATCCTGCGTGTTTGAAGAAATGTTTTATCGTATTGCTCGTCACCTTGTCTCAGGATTTACTAATCATTAGGATGGCGTCAAGAACGTTTAGTTTGAAGTCGCCATTGTTCTCAACCGATTCCATCAAGAGTCTTCTCCTGTAATCATCATCATCATTATCATTTGGCTCTACAATTTTATGTGAGTCTTGGCCGCGTTTACTATTTTTCTCCATTGTTGTCGATAGCATAAACAGGTAGTAAACATAAAAATAGAAATATTTAGAAATTTTTAATACCGGAACCAAAAATAACTCGACTATTAAAAACTAGAATATTTAAACACGTTATTATTTACCAAAAATGATACAATGAGAACCTCATTATACTGGAAATTTATAATACAAACAACAAAAATAAAAACTCGATTGTACTAGCGAAGTTTAAATTATAGACCAGTGAAACGAGAATTTATTCACCCAATAATTGTTTATAAATTTATTGTATTGTTACGTTTTTCTGTCGGTGAGAACTGTGCACATATAGAAATGAGTGAAAGAAAATATCGAAATGAGTGGAAGAAAATTGTAACGAAAGCCAAGTCATACAACAAACTTTGACAACATACAAGTGGAATGCGGAGTGATTTACCGCAATAAGCGAATCAGAGAGCTCTAAGTAAGAGCGACTAACATTCCACCTGGAATAAAAAGGCGTGATGTTGATGATGAATAAAAAGAATAATATTATGATCTGTTATTTTTTCAGATGCCCTTTCAACAGTTTTTAAGTTTAGCATTAAAAATATTACAAAAAAACTACAAAAATAAAATTGCAAACAATTAAATAAGGTCTTTTATATAATATATATACGCGTATGCAGTACTGTAAGCACAGTTTATTTGTTATCATCGACTTATAATTATTTTCACAGTAATATGATTAAAGTACTACTACTATCACCGAAGTAGCTAATGAAACAGCTGACATTATTTAAGAAATGTTTTAACTAAATTAATATTTATTTTTTAAACAAATGGTATTCTAATTATTGCTTAATATGCATCTAAAATCTTTTTCATAAAAAGAAAAATCATGGTAAAGAAATTATAAATATCTGCTTTGGAGATGCATCTATAAATGATGCGTACTTCACGTTTGTTTTTTATCGAAACTAATATTGTCAAACTAAATTTTCTTTAAATGCATAGCGTAAAAAATATCTAAAATCCACATTAATCCGCCACATTTGAAACATACTGTATGTATTTTATGTCTGCTAGTTAAGTTCATAACGTAATAACCCCTGACGTTTATACAAAAACCTTTTCCAATTTATAAATTTACAAATATCGAATTTATTCACTCGGGAAATCAATTCAAACAGCCTCTCATACAAATTCAAACCATTTGTGTTTATCAGTTGCTAAACTTTGACATTTCTATTGATTTAAAAATATGTTTTTATTAAACTATACAGGTGTTTTCTATTAGAAAGAAAAGATAAAACGGGCCAAGTGAAGGCGTTGTAGACGCCTGAGGGATCTTGAAGAGGTTGCAGAATTGGGGTTTTAAAAGAAAACGAGACCGTTTTTTTTAAAGGGCGGAATTATACACAAAAAAGGTTTGAAGTAAAATAGAAGCTTTTATTAAAATTGAAAAAGAAAAATTCTGGCCATACAAAAGAAAACTATTGTTTGATTTTTGGATACCATTTGTAATAAAAGTAGGAAAATAAAAGTAGTCTAGGAAAATATACGGCGTGAAGTGTTTTCAATAAGATAGTAACGATGCAGCAACTATAAATATATATTTTACTATTTAGTAGGGTTTCTATAAACTAGGTCAACTATCCTAATAATTAAATAAAACCATTATACCCAGAAACCCAACGATCGTATTACAACGCATTAATTCCTTGGCCTCAATATCAACAATTAAAAACTTTGTTACTACGTTTTGAACTACTTTTTTAATTCTGTAGACAATACAATTTTATACTTTTCTTAAAAACAGCTACAGAAATAATATCAAAATCCGAATTGATAACTTTTCCAAAACAACAACGTCCAAATCACTTTAGCGACTATACATAGCGACTATACTTATATTATAAGTTTTATGAGTCACACCTTGAAGTTTTTTTTTCCTGGCAATCTGGCTAAGTGCTCATCCAGCCAGCAGCAAATGTGTAATAACGTTCACTTAAATTAACCTATTCTAACCAAACTAAATACACTACAATTCTGGAAATTAAAAGAAGACTACGATGGGAGAGGAACTAGGATTACTTTTCGCACCTAGGGGTCATTCAAGGTGACTCACAGACAGAAAGTGTAGACCACAGAAAGTATAGGTAAAAAGGTAAAATATTTGGCGATTCAACAGAAGTAACGAGCTTAACACCTACACTAAAGTTTTAAGTTGCACATTTTAATAAACTTAAGAATAATTTTATATAACTTGTATGAATATTGTTGTTGATATGCTCTCCAGTTGTAACGCTTTCTTTGGCTAAGGAGTCCGCAACTTCATTGCCACGAAGTCCTATATGAGCTTTTACCCAAGTGAATTTTAATTCGTATTAACTTTTTTTTTATTTATGAATTCCTACTTTTAATTCTCTAATAAACGGATTTGTATCAGTAGCCATCACATTAATTGGGTTAGCGATGCATTTAAGAACAGATAAGGAGTCGCTCAAAAAATATATTTTTTGGAACTTGTTTTTTTCGATATAATCGCAGACTTTAATATACCAATCGCTTCTGCAGAAAAAATGGAAGTATTATTATTCAGTTTGAATTTTTCTTGAACGTTTGTTGATGGTATATAGAATGCACATCCCGTACCTAGATTTTTGAGGGGTTAAAGAAAAACCTAACTACTCAAATTTCAAAGTAGTTAGTTGTATATGTGACGTGAGCTCAGTTATGCCTACTTCTAATTTTTTATTAGTGTTATAAACGACAAAATCATCAGCATACTGTATAATATTATAATAATTTTTTTCCTCGTGCATTTCTTTTGTAAAAATATTAAACAAAAGCGAAGAAATAACGAAGCCCTGTGGTAAACCTGTGGATGAGCGTCTGGGACCTATTACAGAATTGTGATTTGACCTTACATAAACTTTTCTTTGTGTTAAAAGATTGCATAAGATATTACACTCTCTCGCAGGGACATCTGCCTAAAGAAATTTTTCTCTTAACATGATATTAACTGCATCGTAGGCACACTTTGAAGTTATTATAGCAAAACATGGAATAAGTGTGAAAATTAAGATAAAACATAATGTTTGACTTTAGAGATCGGTTGGGAACTATAGAAGCGTTTTTTTTGGGTTAAATGTTTTGTTACAGAAATGTCGAGATTAGTGTTAATATGTCTCTGTTGTTTTAATTGAGTATGAAAAAGCAATATATACAATATTTCACAAGTTAATTAAAATATTGTGAGATAAGGGAGTAGGTAGCCGCGACATTAGGATCACTGAAAAATTATACTGCCGTAAAACAGCAACACTATTCGTATTAACGCAAAATCAATAGAAGCGTAAAGATTCTACAGGGAGTCAGGCAAGGTTGTGTGCTATCCAAACTGTTTTTAATTTATAGTCAGATTTTTTTAAACCACATAAACTATGTTTATACCACTGAAATCTGATCACATTGACCAATTATATCAATTTATCGTTGACTTAAAATACTAAAGGTGCTATAAATCACTATAGCTAACATACAACATAGAACTATGCTCTACTTTTACACTAGATAATCTTCCTCTTCTTCTTCTGGTTCCTATCCGTTTCGGATATTGGAAATCATATTGGCAATCATGACCTTGCTCGCTGCGGATCGAAATAGCTCCGGTGAGGTTTTCTTAAACCATGTTCTTAAATTCCGCAGCCATGATATTCTCCTTCTACCGGGTCCTCGCTTACCTTTGACTTTACCTTGCAATATAGACTGCAGCAGGAAGTAACGGTGCTGATTTCTCATAACGTGTCCCAGCTATTGCAATTTTATGCGTTTGATCGTAAACACAATATCTGGTTCCTTCTTCATTTTTTCTAGAACTTCCTTGTTCGTGGTCCTTGCTGTCCATGATAGTCTCAGCATTCTTCTATAAAGCCACATCTCAAATGCTTCAAGTTTTTTAATAATGGTGTCTGTAAGCGTCCATGCCTCCGCCCCGTACAACAACACAGAGAAAACATAGCATCTCAAATGTCTCATTTTTGTATCTAGGGATATGTTGTGACTTTTGAAAATGGCGCTCATTTTGTTAAAGACCGTTCTTGCCTTTCCTATGAGGCACTTTATTTCCTGTACATTGCTTCACTGTTCGTTTATAATAGTTCCCAGGTAGCAATACTGTTTTACTCGCTCTATCTGCGTCCCATTAATGTATAGATGAGCCCCATTTATATTCTCCTTGCTGATAATCATTTGTTTCGTTTCGTGGGTATTAATGTTTAGTCCGTACTGTTGACTGTACTCGTTTATTCTGTCCATTAGCCTCTGAAGTCCCTCTAAACTATCTGCTATCACCATGGTGTCGTCGGCATATCTAACATTGTTTACTTTTTCACCATTTAGAAGGATGCCTTCGTCTATTCCGTAAAGAGCCTCGTTAAAAATTTTCTCTGAGTACATATTAAATATCAACGGCGATAGGATACATCCCTGTCTAACTCCACGTAGTATTTTTATGTGATACTAGATAATATTTTACACTAACTTAAATAATTTTCTTTGTTTGAGTCTTCTTTCCAACCTGGTATTAAAAAGGAGCTGGATGGTATCAATATTTAGGTGACTTGAAGTCGTTATTGGTGAACAACATGAACTATGAACAATAGTTAGGACAACTTCATTCCAACATGACTATCAAGAATGAAGGGTGTCTGGATACGAAGATGAAGAGTAAGTTGTTTGTGGCTAGAGGGTGTGGTAGAAACAAGATTTTTGTATTTATGTTGTTTATTCGTCTATATGCTTACATATTATTAAGGAGAAGGCCAAGTTACATTTTACCATTTAGTTCTGTTCATGCAGTTACTAATCATATCAGAGTCTAAGTTTTATTAGAAATGGCTCTTTTGAGCATTTTTTTGCGAACCTACTTTGCTCTGTCGTTCGAGCCATTTATGAAAGAAAAAACGTATTTTTTACTGAGGTTAAGTGTCCCATCATGTATTGAAAAATCGGTCTTATACAAGTTTTATAGGTCAGTAGGAAAGTAACTTGGCTAGTATTCCCAAATTTGCCACACAGTGCTTTTAGAAGTCTGGCTATATTTCTTACCCTATCGAGAGTGTTTCTAAGGTCAGCATTCCAGTTGAGTGTCTTTGTGAATTCGACACCCAAGTAGAACACTGACGGTCTGAAATCGAGCCTTTCTCCGTTGAGCATTATGTGGTTTCTTTGTTCCTGCACGTGGCGGGAACATTTGGTAGTCCTGAACAAAATTCACTGTAATTTTGCTGGATTTAATGTCACTCCCCATTTGTTGCACCATTTGGCTATTTAATTGGTTTATGCTTGAGCTCTATTGAACACACAACGACCGCTCTTGAGAGAAGGGCTATTTTCAGCGTATAGCAGGATAATTTCAGACGAGTTGCGAAGGGTTGGGAGGTTGTTGTTATAGACTGTAAAGTATTGGTGCAATTATTGAACCCTTAAGTACTCCTACAAGAGGAGTGTATACTGTATAAAGTTAATTTTTGACTTTGACCCGTATGCTCCGAGCAGTTAGAAAGGATTGTATTATGCTCAGTAATGGAATAAATACGGTGGATTGGTGAAGCTCAATTTTAGTTCTAATTACAGCTTTACTGAGGTTTAACTGAAAAACAATATCATGAGTTTTCAAATAAATTAAGGGCGTTCCTCAAAGATCAGTATTAAGTCTTACAATTTTTGTACTCGGTAAAGAATATTTGTAAAAATATGAGCTCACAGTATGCTATACACAAACAATTTTGATTCAACGTTTATGTAAGTACTAAATGTTTATTTTCTACATGATCCAACAACCTTAATATTCTTTGATGATATACATAAAGGAGAAAGTTCTAATCCTTAATAAATTATATTACATTGCTTGATATTACTCGTCTTTTAAACAATTTCAAGCAAAATCATATATTTCTTAAATAACGGTGAATTGTCAATCCAATTTTTAACAACGACTTTTATTATAAAATACAGTATTGTTCCATTACGATAAAAGTTAAAAGTCAGTAGAATTCATGATAATTAGGATTCAGGAATGTGATATCCATTAGTAACTTCTTGAGTTAAAATGTGAGAGCAACATATTATTGGTAAACGCCTAAGGTAAAGATCAGTTTATGTGATGTAAATTATTATCATGTTCATTCTAGTGAAAAATTATCGGCGTTTTGCTTAAATCTACTTAAGCGTACAATTAGTTATTGATTGAAATATTTGACAAATGTGATTAAAAATTAAATGAAAAATAAATCTGCACAAAACTGTTTATTCTCCTTCTTTTTCTTGTTTAAGATCTTTCGATCTTTTCTTCCTTTAACGACTAAAATAAAAAGGACTTTTGTGTTTTTTGTAATAAGTTAGGGAAATTATTATTTACCAAAAAATTATTAATCAGAGCATCATTTTGGTGGTATTTCTTTAGTTTTTTGTTTTACTGGATAATTTATGTACTTTTTGGATAGTAATAATTTACATCTGTTTCTGGAAATAATATGTTTAATCAGTATGTATCCAACGAATGTATGTGTTGACCAAGAGTGTCCAATCCGTTGTAACTCATTACAAACGAGCAACTCAAAATGATTGCAATCTCCCCGATATCGGTTTTAGCAATTGTTTTCTTTTTTTTTTGTTTTTCATAAATTGTCAATCTCTTATTAGTGGATTTAAAAATAAAAATAAACAAATTGCGAGATAACAATTCTTTTATTGGCTGTCGATTTTAAAGATCTTGTTACCTCGTTATTTACGCCACAGGTGTTTATTAGAGGAATCTGGAATCTTGGAAGAAAGCTAACGGTTAGGGTAGACCATATTATATTCTCCTCATTTTGTCTCAATACTGACTTGTAATTAGTACTGACACTTGTTTATCTGCCAGATTTTAAGCTTTATTTCCAAAACGTTGTTCATTATCGCTGTTCTACTTCGTCTTCTCGATCATCGAAATCAGAAGATGCTGTCTCTCTCTTATAGTTTGTGTCGCTTTCGTCGTCAGTCTTAAAAGTGTCCAGCTCACTTTCAATATCAAAAAGTATGTCTGCTAAATAGTGAAGATCATTTTCAGAAAGCCCTCATTAAGAAAAAAAAGTGTTAAATATGTCACGTTTAAAAATACCACTGGGAAATTATAATTTCACTAGGGAGGGTTATTGGTAAAATGTCAGGAATATTTCTAGCAAAATACTATACTATATAGTGCTAGTCAAAAGTCCGTTCCCCCTCGTATCTTTTGAGCGGTTATGGTTATAATAGTGAAATTTGGAGGGAGGTAATAAAGAGACGTAGGCTTCCCAACTAGTCATAACAGGTGACGTAATAGTGACAGATGACGTTACAGCGCCACTGTGACAGACAATTTTAAAAAGGACTTTATGACAAGTAATACCTCGTTTAAAAGGTATTGAAAATACCTATTAAGTCATAAATTTGTTTGAGTTTAAGCTCATTTGATGAATAATGTAAATAAATACTAAAATTGTAGCTTTTCATTTGACTAATAAATATTTAACAACCAGTTCTTATAGTAAATGTTCAAAATGTACTTCATCTACTTCCTGACAGAAATGCATGACATTTCTAAATTCTTGCCGTACTCGTTCAAATGTGTCGGGGGAAATTGCCCTAAATTCTTCAACAATTCTATCTATCTATCTATATAAGGATTTTTACAGCTGTCGCCGCTTTACTTCTTTCAGCCAACGTCTCCAGTCCTTTCTGCTCTGCCATTCTCCCTCTCTAAGGTCTCGTCTCGTCCCGCGAATTTAAAATTCCAATAATAATCTGTTTTCTAGACTACCAAAAGGCATTTGATTGTGTGAAGTGGGAATTTCTCTGGACAGTTCTTCATGAGATGGGAGTTCCAGATCATTTGGCAATATTAATTAAAAACTTATACGAAGATAACTCAGTTAAAATAAGAATTGAAAATCAGCAATCTGATACCTTCAAAACCAGCAGAGGTGTACGACAAGGGTGCATACTATCTCCAGACCTGTTCAATTTATATGGAGAATACATAATGAGGAACGCACTCGATGGATGGAGAGGCGGCATCTCCATTGCAGGAAAAAAGATCTCAAACTTAAGATTCGCAGACGATACAACACTGATAGCAACATCTGAAGAGGAGATGTCGAGACTGATAAAGAGAGTAGAAACCAAAAGCAACAAGTGTGGGCTCAAGACTAATAATCAGAAAACAAAAATCATGATTGTGGACCACGCGAATATCCTCCAAACAACAGACGCCCTAAATCAATTCGAGAAAGTACTCTGAGATAGCGCGT
>NW_027314102.1:0-17623 GCF_040954645.1 Diabrotica undecimpunctata
CGCGCTATCTCAGAGTATTGTTTCGGTCAGCAGTTTCGAAAATACGTATATCCCTGATGATCGCCAACCTTCGGAACGAAGATGGCACTTGAAGAAGAAGTATTGTCCCTGTTGAAGGAGCTGTCGAAAATCGGTCAGTTTTATGCTTATCCTATTGAGATCTAAAAGTTATAGCTTTTCTTACTTTATTCTAATTTAAAAGTTACAAAAGGTTTTAAACACATATATGATCACATAAAAACATATTTGACAATTATTTTCTAAAATAAATTATTTTGTTACAGGTAACGCGCTATCTCAGAGTAAATAAAGGTCAAAATATTTCGGTGCCATTCTTTCGACTATTTGGCTGCTGCAGCACATAAGGGCCGGCATCTATAACTTCTACGTGGACTATCCGGCGCTTACACCTTTGCAGGCTGATTTATTAGTCTATCTATATCTTTAGTCTTTATTTTGGTGTCTATCCATTCCGTATTTTGGCGACCATCTTAACCATTCTCATTGTATTGACTGAAGTACGGAATAATTCCGTACTTGTCATGTTTAAACTAAGTTCTTAAATTTTGAAGCCAGGCAATTTGTTTTAAAACAAATTTGTAATTGTAAAAATATTAAACATAATTCAAGAAAAATATTCAACACGTATAAATTTGATTTTCAAATAAAAAATTAATTTTAGATTGCTTAAACAAATTACTCGGTTAAATAAACCATTCACAAATTAACTCAAAGCATTTTATTATATTTGCCACGAGGTACCCCAAATTAATTAAAAAAAAAACATCAATTTTCGTGGATTAGAACGAAGATATTGCGACTTTTATAAATTTTAATTTTTGAATTCAGTTTTTACTTCATTGTAAGGTTTTATTTAACATAACCTTTTTAATCGTTAAATGATTTAATATGATAAAATGAGGCGTTCTCTTGAATTTGTTGCTTCCAGAATCCATGTAGACCTAATATAGTTTACGCGTAGTAATGTAGATAAAAGATTTCTGGATAAACAATTTCAATTTTGAAATAAGTGTTAAGTATAACGTCTTAAAATTTGTATAGCTGAATATATGTGATATTGTCCTTATTATCACGCGAAATTAGAATTTTTGAGCATTTTAGAAAAGTTATTAATACTTTTCAAGAAAATCGACTTTTTAAGTCTATTTTTTGCAATAATTGAGCAACACATTGACAAAAATAACTTAGAAACTCTGATTTTAAAGGATTTTCTATGCTTTTTCAGTAAAAATTGTGTCTTTTTTCCGTATAATTTACCAGTGTTCACCTTTAGTATTTAAAATAGCGATCTTACATTGTTTATATATTGTTTATGAGTAAAAATGACGTTTAGTATTTGCATATTTTGTTTATTACATATTCTAATCGGCCCCCAAATTTATCAAAAAAACGCGTTGTTTGATACGTGTATCAATGAGTGTCATGGGAAAGATCGGTTAATTCCTGGTCTAACAATGACAAAAACGGAAGTATGAAATAAGGATCTAAAAAAGGTAATACGAATAGCAACCTCTAGAAAACCGTCCTCATAAAATATGTTAAAAGATAAAAATATACTTAGGCAATTTAAGCTGACAAGCCAGAAAAAAATGTTCTACAACCGTGCGGACATTTTTATCGAGATACATCTTCTTTATCATTCTTATTTTTTTTATTAAAAGAAAAAACTTTCATTCTATTCTTATACTAAAAACTAACGTTGAAATAGTCTGGATCTCTCATGGATATCGCCGCGGCAGCGCGCGACATAAAAGCAACCGTCGCAGTCGGAAATAATGTACCGGCCTAGATAGTGTGTGTAAGTAATATTGAGATAGGCTATAGAAGTGGATCCAAACTGGGGCCTCACATCGACCTTGCAAATCAATGGCAATGTTGCTGGATTCAGCTTTGCTCGAAACTGAAAACAAAGTTAAGTGCGTGACTACCTACCGATTTCGTGTTTTGTAAACAAAACATTGAGATGATTCTTTATATTCTCGTTATAAAAAAGGGTCGATTTATTATCGCCACAAGAGTTTTTCAGGTTTATGGAATAATAAGGTCCGAATACTAATTTGTATTTTATTGGAGATTTTTACAGTCATCTTTGTTACTGTTGTGGGATAATTTGGGAATAAACGACCACAGTTATGTCTACAAAGATGACATTATTGTGACAAATAATATTAGTATCATTACGATTTAAAATTGAAAACAAAGTTACTGTAGTCGGTTATAGTTTGAGGTACAGGGATTTATAAATGACGAATTGAAAATTTCTCGTCGATTTTTGAAAAAAAATCCCTTTATAAAAAAATTGGATTTACGATTTGACCTAATATCTTTTTGGGGATAAGTAGGTACCAACAATTTATATCTCATCGCTTTATTTTATTTTTCCATTGTGTGGCCTTGTGTACAGATGCATTCTCTCTTAAGCTTAGTTTACATGAGTCGAGTAGCCCTTTAAAGTACTTGTACAAGTAACTTTAATCTAGTATTGAAGGGCAGAAGGGGAGTTTGAAGGGTATTCAAGTAAATCATTTACACTATTTAAGTAAAATAACTGAACTTAAACAGCGGTTTCAGAAGGAGAGAAAAAAGAAGCGAAAAAGATCGTCTGTTCACAGCACCAGACTTTTTATGGTTTTGCAATTTTAGCACGTTCCTGGTAATATAAGTAAGTCAATGTTCATTCTCAAAGGATAGGATAGGGGATTTTTTATTACGAGAGGAGAGAATGTTTGTTGACGCGCTATCTCAGAGTGTCGGTTGACCCTCTTCAGGCTTGAGTTTGAATTTTTGTTGTACACACAGCAAAACAGCCCAAAAGGCCACCGGAGATTTAGCAATTTTCTTCGCCTTCTGTGGAGTTTTCGTCACTTTTTGCCAGCCAGTGAGCCAGGGGCGAGGGGGTTTGACTGGAATGATGATCTTTTCAGTGTATGTGTTGGTTTTCGAGCTAGACACGACAAGCCCTGTCTCTAGTGACCATTGGTCCTGTGCAGTCTCGAGCTTAACCCGGCCCCAAAACCAGTGTATTGCACTGTAATTTTGTGACCGAGTGTGCTCGTGAGTGGAGACGCCTCGGCTTTCGAGTTTTTTAAATAAAACTCTAATACTTATAAATCCACTTCACATGACCAATTCTTGACAGCGAGTACGTACCTATTTACTTGAACGACTGTTTACATTTATATAAAGCTAGTGTGAGGTAGGCCGTTCAAGTATGGTCCCACCACCACTGCGTTCCGTGGTGGGAATCGTCTTCTTGTATAAGTAAGTGGGATGACTTTCAAGTTACTTGACTTGCTTGGCTGCTTGTTTAAGTTCTTGATCAAACGCTTGAATATTTGTCTACACCATTCAAGTTTCTGCTTTCCAGTTACTTGTTTAAGTAACTTGAACAGCTACTCGAATCATGTAAGCCTTACTTAATACTTGTTACTTAGCTTGTGGCAAGAAAGCATTTTAGTAGGAAAAATCTGTCTGAGATAAAAAAAAAGGTTACAATGGTGAAAAAGCAAACCTTTATGGTTATGGTAGATCGGGACAGGGCCCATTTGTGAGCCCTTCAGACACTTTAGACCTCCTGATACTGATCCATTGCATCACCCCTATCACAAGGAGTAGGCCATAACTCCCTCAGTTGGCTCAGTCGTATAAAGACCGAACCAGGATCTGCCACCTCTAATAGGCCAGCGCTGGGTACTTCCAGAAGACATGTGAGGACGGCACGTGGGCCATCCGCCAATCCCAATCGCCAATCACAATGAAGGTGTCGCCTTAGTCTACAGTGGGCACTAAGCATACTGACCACCAGAGAACATCTTATACGATCTAGAAGGAGGAATTGCGTTGTAAGCTTTTTGGGTGGCCCAACTATGTATGGAGCCTAGCCTGCTCATAATTGTCCAGGACCAATCACAGGTTCAGGTCCCATAGGCAGAGTGGAGCTCTGTCTTGCTAGGGCGTCAGCCCGTTCGTTCCGTTCCATGCGTGTGTGTCCCGGTACTCATACCAGGATAACCTTATTATTCAGCGCAATATCAACAAATGCTCTTTTGCACTCAAGAACCAGTTTAAAAAAGCCTAAAGTCAGCTTTGTCAGTCAAGCCTAAAGTTTGTGTTTAGAGAGTTGGCTTGGAAGCTAGTCCTTTTGCCACAGAATTGTGTTTTTATTTCATTACCCATGTAAGAAATATCGATAATTCACCAAAGATGGAATTTACGCAGCGGGCACTTCGAATTGGCTAGTCGAAATCACTCTGTAAGGCACCATGGGAATGGTACCGTAGTATTCCAGGCCCTTCCTTCCCTCTTGGTGATAATAGTCACTCCATATGGATTTAAGTAAGACAGTGTTTATTTGTGGAGCTCCTGTGACCTTTGTTATAATGACTTGGTTTATTTAATATTACCTGAAAATCAGCTTTATATATTGGCAATCTTTTTTCTCTACCATAGACATCAGAATACTCGTTAGTTTCTAAGAAAGCACCAGCAAGTGGAGGAAAAAATTGGTATGCCCCAAAATTTATTTAAAAGGTATTCAATAGATAACTCATACAGTTATTCAAGTAGATTATTAGTATTTAATCTTGGTCATAATTTCTCGACGATTTTGAAGAGGGATTTCGTTTCTTTCAGCAACTAAAACAGGTCAAGGAGTAGAGTTCATGATGCCCAAGCATATTCTTAGATATTCGAACAGAATGCGGTCTACAGTTAATAAATGTGTTTTACTGGCGACACCTTACAGAATGTAACCATAGTCTGCAATGAATCGCACTTAGGCTCTGTGAAGGAGTGATCTCACAGAACATGGAGTGGCGTTCTTAATCAGCGAAGAGAAATAGAAAATACGTAATAGAAAAAGACAAAATATAAAAAAGGGAACCAACACAATGTGGATTACCGTTTTCTTCTCAATGTTTGTGGTTTACGATACCTGGAATAGGGTAAAACTATCTATTAATGGCCGGCGCGTGCTATCCCGTTGTTTTTTGGTAAATCGACCCGGTTCAAAAGAAAATCGGAAGCTGATGTACGGCATGTCCAACCTTTGGGACGCGGCTAGGGAGGTACGGTCAGTGTCGTGGTGATTTTACTATGGAGTGGTCTAACGAAGTTGTGTTGGAATTTTTATCATTTTATGAACTACCCAACTTCTAAAATTTTTACAGCCATACAACGGACTTAACCCTCGATACTCACCATCTGAATGATCCGACTACATTTTGGGGTAGGTCGAGTGCACATATCAAAAAGCAAATATTTACTAATTTCACAGTAACGTCGGGTGCCAACCGGGTGTTTTTTTTTTCTGATCGTTAATATCGATTTTCTGTTTCTCTTTACCAACGTAAACCAGGAAAGAGCGCCATTCTACGTGCTGTCTGAAGCCGCCTTTAACCCTCCATCCCCTATGGTGCTTACGTAATACTTGATCAGCCCCCATGATATTTACTTTGAGAAATTTTTTTAATGGAGTGAAATAGGGAATAAGGATCATTAAGGACCACAAACACTACAAAAGTATAATATTCACAATATATGTATATTAGTTGCTAATAAAATACTTGTTTTGCTCTCTTATTACGCAACAGATTAATAAAATCTAGATTAATAAAGTCATAAACCAGGAGGCACGTGTATGAGAATATGATATTTTTTACGCTCCAAAAACGGTCAGTAAATTGTAATAAAACCACGCATGTTTTTATTAGTAATTTAATATTTTTGTTCAAATAGAACACCGCTTCGATTACTGCTCCAACCTCGTCTTTGTGGTGTGAAACATTACCAAATTTGTGATAGCGCAGTTTCCGGCAGCGGGGTCGTAAAATTACATTTTATATCAATCATAAAAAATTTTATTATGTGAAAATTGACAAACAATCTCGAAGTTTAGTATTATATTTCTACAAATTTAACAATTTTGGTTATATGCGAAAGGTCGTAACCTCAGTTATCCAAAGAATATATTATACTATATATTAAAATTTATAACGGAATTATAAAGGCGACAAAGCATTTAATACAACTCAGGCAAGAGGAAGTATTTAAAATTTATTTGCTACAAGAAGAAAGCGTACAAGATCTTTGCTAAAGAGGCTTAAATAAATATCTGGAACAACAATCTAGAAACGAGATATTAACGATGAAGGGGAGAATCTGAAAACCTGTATTGGAGAAGCAGCTTAGTGAGAGACTAGGCAAGAAACAGAAAATTAAAAGTAGGAAAGAATTACGACAATGGAATCAAGTTAAAAATGCAGTAATTAAAAAAACGGACTAAAAAAGTATACAGGAGAACTTGGTACAAACAAAAATCCTTGGCGAATTGGTATCTTGTACTAATAAAGAGTATATCGAAAATAAAAATTTTAGATTCCCCCTTTTCTCTCTTTGCATCTTTAGCAAAGTCTGTTTTGGCTTGGAATTCTTAGAAGGCGCAGATTAAAGCAAAAATCTGAATTTTGGTTCATCAATAGAAATCTTCGGATTTTTACTTTCGTAATTTAGATTTCATACTTTTAATATTAGATTACAAACTTTATTGTAATTCCGATAGTCATTTATTCGAACATATTGCTATTTTAACTCCAGTTTACTCCAATAGTATGTAGTTTAATAGGTCCAAAATTTCCAGTATAAAGCATCCAAAAATCACAAAAAAACCGCAAACGATATTTTAATAAGTTTCCATAACACTATATTAAATAACACATTATACACATTATAATAACTTTTTGATTAACCCTGATAGATGCCTAATTTTTGAAGCCAAATATGAGTAGTATTGTATTCAATTCTTTTCTATTTATTTTTCGGCAATGAAACCTAATATATTAAACAAAAAGGTCTGAGTGTTTGTTCGGCATTCTCCCAAATAAAGTGTTCCTTTTTTTTATCTGAACTCATCTCTTTAACCCTCCCAATATTTTATTCATAATAAGCAATTACCACGCCTATTTGGGGGCAAATTGCAAATTCTATTCTTTTCCGTCAAGTTATTTGTTTTGCTCCTGCCTGCGAAAGATGAGCGTACAGAATAAATGTTTTCATATAAATTTCAATTTATTGTGTCAAGGAGACAAAATTTAAAATCAATAAAAATTTATCTACTGCGTCGTTTTCGTTTCGTACTGGGAGATATTCTGATGCTGCTTAACGCAGTAGCGTACGTCTAATTGTTTTGGACACTGGCGGGCGTTCGAGTGGAAAAACGGGAGAAAATTATATATTTAGACGTTTTTTAGGCGTTTATAAAATTGGCGATTATTTGATGGAAGTTAATGTTCAATAATGTAATTGTTTTGAATTTCCACAGAGTATAAAGCCAACGTAAGTTTCGACAAAATATTAGTTTCTTGGCAAGAATGACAATTTTTAACTTTCATATTATTATGATCTGCTTTCCGTACTTATGGTATGATGAAGCTGATTTTTATTAATTAGCTTAATTAATTAATTACTTTAATTATTTATTACAAAGCAATTCAAAATTAAGTAAAATTATGACGCGCTATCTCAGAGTCTCAGGGCTAATTTGTCATATAATTACCTTTATTTCGTGGCTTCTAGCATTTCCTAGTTGCGTGCTTTATCCAGGCTAAACAAGAGAAATAAATATAAGAAAACACAAATATTATAAAAGATAAAATACCATTATATTTATTATACAAAAAAAATTCAAATATTCTTTCTAACTTTTATCGTATATAGCTTTCTTATCTAATCGCCAATAAAAAATAAAAAAGAAATTTTCAATTGTTTATCTCCTTTTGAACCAAATCTATTTACTTTACTATGAAATTAGCTTCGACAAGTTTCCCACTTTTGGGTAATTTCCTTAGCAATGCGGTAGTCTTGTCGGCCAGATATAGTTTTCTCGAAAAACTAAAGAAACTTTCCTGCTGCCGATATGTCCATTGTCCTTATGTAATTTCTTCTTGATTTCTTGATTTATTCGTATCCCATTTAAAGAAAATATTCCTTCCTCTTGAGTCAAGATGTTTAGTTCCACATGTAGCGTAACTGCTTCTTTTTCCTGTGTCTTCATCTGTTGTGAGAGCGTCGGCTATGACATTCTCTATTCCTTTGATGTATCGGAACTCAAAATCGTATTCCTGTAATAACAGGATGCCTCCATGTATTTGATTATTCACTATTCACTATACTTTCTTTCATGTGTTTTTGTCACCCAAGAGATAAAACATATTGGCACTTCTTGATCGTTTTGTATTTGCGACAATACTCCTGCAAATTTTTGGATAGACGCATCTGTTCGAAGTATAAATGGTAAATTATACATGGGGTGTCTTCTTTTAAAATTTGGAATGCTTTCTCCTGTTTTTCTTTCCAATTCCATTTTATCCCTTTCTTTAGTAGTTTTATTAGAGGTATTTCCTTTTGGCTTAAATCGGGAATCAATTTTTGAAATAATTTATCGTGCCGAGAAAACCTCTCAATGTTTTCAATTTGTTGGTCTTGGGTATTCGTCGATGAGCTTGACTCGGTGTTCGGACAAACTAATTCCTTTCGTGTCCAATTTAAAATCCAAATAGATCACTTCCTTTTGAAAAAATTGACATTTTTCGATGTTCAGTTTCAATCCGGCTGTATCCAATTCTTCCATAATTACTTTTATATGTTGCAAATGACTCTGTTCATCTTGTGAAAAAATCAATAAATCATCGATGTAATGGACTATGAAATCTTCATAACGGTTCAGGATGGTATGTAGAGCTCTTACAAGTACTGCACAAGCACTTTGCAACCCAAATGGCACTACCTTAAAACGGTATACAATACCATCGATTGAGAATGATTGAAGAGCTCAAAATTGAACAGATTATAAACGAAGATTTAAAATTTTATGATCCATTTTATAGATGGCATATACCGAGAAGGAGCAATAAGGTATAACCCGTGATAGGTAAGTGATGATACTCGTAAAATTCTGCCTATCCGAGCTTCATTTTTTTTAGAATGGAGTTTCAAATTGAAGCGCGCTGAAAAAATTTGAAATATCTCGCTTGATAAAATAATAACAACTGTGTTATTTCACCTTCTGAAAAAAATCAGAAAATCCCGGAAAACTAAATTTTTGTTTAGTTGAATTTTTATTTCGTAAGAAATATGTATATTTTATTGATTAATGTATATTATTTATATCAATATACAATAATTTTTATTAATTCTTCTTGTAAATTACAAAACGAAAAATTTGAAAACTTATTAAGAAATAACTGTTTCCAAATTTTAATTTAAATAAACACGAAGAGTCATAGGGAAGGACGACGCATGTCTATCCAGAAGAATTTTGGGTAGAATGAAAAACAAAGTTACATATTCAATAACTACGTAATTTAGTTCAAAAACTAATTGTTTGGTATTATCTGTACTCTAGAAGGTGTACACATGTGCTTCAATAAAGTTTGTAGAGTGATATGGAGTAGGGGTATTTAACATCAGCAATTTTAGGTAAAAATTAGGTTTATTTGACATATCACATGATGTTTATGCAATTTTAAAAACATTTTACAACCAAAAAATATCCGTTTAATCTTCTTCATCTAGAATGTAATCCAGGTAGAGGTCTTCACTGTTTTTATTATTGGTTTGAGATGTAGGTAACTTATCGTCAAAAGTCCTGGCATCTGGGTTGATCAAAAATAGTTTTATATGATGCATGTTACTGAACTTGGTTGGGAAATCGGGATTTTAAAGGTTTTCAAGATTTCCTTTTGATGCAGCAGGTTTTCCTTTATTTTTTACTATTTTTGGTGCTTTCCAAGTAATATCTGTGCTCAATACATACTGCAGAATGTGTTTCGATAAAAAATTGTGAGGAATGGACTGCTTCGACTTTTAAACAATGCATAGGTTGGTAGGGAAAGGACATTTCTGTTGTGCATTGGTGCCAAGTACTTGATCAAGGCACTGAAAAGCTCTTTTTTACAGTCAATCACAGCGAATGGTGAAGGCTTTGTTCTGCTGTGCTTGATTCCTCCCTCCATTCATTGGGTAATTCAACGTAGAACTCTAGGTTTATGTAACTCATGTTTTTATGAGTTTTTGTTTTGCCCTCCACAAGAATCGCGAAACATTGTAATTGACGAATTTTATCAGGCAAAAATTTTTCCACAAAACTGTTCATTATAGAACATACGTCATCCGACCCCTTACGACCAACTTGTTTTATCGTATGAGTAGAAGGCTGCATCTCCACTGGATGGAATGTGAATATTGAAGCTGTAGAAACTCAGTTGTCTTCTGTAATAAACATCATTGGTAGTGATATCAGATCCATAGTAATAGCTGCTACAGTCTATTTCTACTAATTTTCTTGGATTTTTTTTAACTGAATAAAATTTTGAGATCGATTTTTGATTGATTTTTACATCAAATCGATGATTTTTCCACAGATTTGACTGAAATAGTATAAGATGGCTTGAAATAGATGAATTATTACAGAATACATAAAGAAATATAGTAGGCAGAAAAATTGATGAGAAAATCGTGTTACAGTGAAGATCACTCATTAAAACGGAAAGTTATCTCTCTTTGAAAGACGTAAGTGCATAGTTAAAAAATTCTGGAAGCTGATATGAGGTAGATGACCCTAGGAGTTATAAAAAAACGCAATTCACTATGTTAAATATATCCTACTTAACTTTTTTTTGTGGTCTCATGAAAAGTTAATTAAAAATTGAAATTGTTAAAAATAAAATATTCTATTTCCTCTATTCCCCTCGACTTACAACGTATATAGGCCGTCCTTGGGCCGCGATAATCATATAAAAAAGCGGATTACATAAAAATTATGACATGTTGCTTCCGGTTCCTAATATAACATAAATACATTATACAACTAATTTACGCACTTATCAGGTTTCAGTGTCAAAAAAGGTGACTCACCTCTTTAATTACACATGTACCGTGTGTGTTTTAAGGATAATGCAAACAATACACTTGGTTGGTGTGGTGGAAAAAGAAGCCCGAGCGCGAGAGTGTTTTAATGGGAGAAAATACTTGCGTATGTTAAGTAACTGGTAATTATCATAATTAGGGCGTATTTTTTCCCACACTAAGTTAATAGCAATTACCAAAGGATGAATATTGTTTCTAGTATAGTTGTTAACATACATTGCTTAATATTTTTGTTGCGTGAATTCTTGTACCTTTCAGCGTTGGATTATTATTTTATTATTTTTGTTTATCAATTTCTTCTGGTTTTCCGGTTGCACTTCCATTTCTTCTATCATCTTTCCTGTTTTTTTTTCCATTTTCCTTTATTCGATCTGTCAATTGTTGCTTAGTCTATTTTTTTTTCTTTTTATTTGTACTATGTGCTTCTACTATCCTTTTAGTTCATTCATTTCGACATGTATCCATTTTGGCCTTTACAGCAAGAGTAGATATTTTCATATCTCCAGCAAGATATTTCATATTCTATGTTCCAGTATAGACCAGGGCGGATCGGTTTTGAGGTGGATGTGAGAGATGGCATTCGGATTTTGGCAGAAATAGGTAGGTGATACCTTCAGTAATAATAATTGACATCCTTCCTCTCAAATAGATCGGGAACATTAATAAAAAAATTAAAATATTTGTTTATAACTTTAAAACAATTCATTTTGGAGCAAACTCGTAATAAAATAAAATAACGACAATTAAATTTTCTAATCAACCAATCAACGAGAGGATAATTAAAATGCATATAGACATATACGGTAAAGAGACAGTGATACTCGGAGTATATGCACCAACAGACGATTCCGCGAGAGTAGAAAAAGAACATTTCACGGAACAACTCCAACATCAAATAGAGCTCATTAAAAAGAACGTGGAGATAATTATAACAGGAGACCTTAACGGCAGAACCGGAAGGAAAGAAAACGATAAAGTAGTGGGGAGATTTGGAGAGGATGAACAAAACGATAACGGAGAACGTCTGATTGAATTATGCGAACTAAACAACCTAAAAATCACCATAAAATTCTTCAGACATAAAAATATTCATAAATATACATGGACGCAAGAAACACGAAAGCTGAAATCGATAATAGACTACATAATAATCAAACAAGATACCACAATAAAGATCAAAGATGTGCGAGTCAGAAGAGAAGCAGAATGTGGAACGGACCATAGACTACTGACAGCAAAACTGGGCATTAATTGGAAACATAACAAGACCCCCTCCACAGAAGAACCATTGAACATTATAGAGAAAAACAATACAATATAGAACTACTCCAAGAACAATCAATAAGAGAACTATACCAACAACGTCTAGACCAAAAATTAATAGAACTTAGATACGACAACATCGAAGAAATATACGAGCATATAAAGGCGAGTATAAAGCTAGCAGCATTCGAAGCCTTTGGAGAAAAAGAGCATAAATATAACAAATAAACAGCACTATTATGAAATAAATGAACCAACAAAAAGAATAATTGAAGAAAAAAAGCAACTATACAGAAATATGGCTGACTACAAACAACAGCAATGAAGTTTATAAAGAATATAGAGAAAAGGATAGAGAAGTGAAAAAACAAATAACACAGCAAAAGAATGAAGAAGGGGAAAGAATCTGCTTAAATATTGAAATATACATAGGAGGTACAAGAACTTCGGAGTCATGGAAAGTACTGAGAGGATTGAAACAAAACTCAAAAGAAAAAATTAAATTCGGAAATATACAGGACAAAGAATGGAAGGACTATTACAAGGAACTATTAACAGAAAAAAGACCACAATTCATTGAAAAGAAAACAGGCCGAAGACGAAGCAGATTCCCACAACAAGAAATAGAAATAACAGATAGGGAAATGAGAACGGCCATAAAAGCAATCAAAAATAAGAAAGCACCGCGACCTGGAGGCATCTTACCTGAGCTTATAAAATACGGATCACAAAAATTACACCGGATGATACAATGGATATTCAGAAAGCCATAAATGGAGAACAGCTCCCAAAGGAATGGACGGAGGCATATATGACATCTATATTTAAGAAAGGAGATAGAAAACGATGTGAAAACTACAGAGGAATAAGCGTAATATCATCAATACCATCAGTACTAATCAGGAAGGTACTCAATTGGGGAAATCGTTAAAATAAACGAGAGTGGGCGAAAATGCCCGATGTATTATGAGCGTCGTCAAATTTACCAATAACCCGTATTTTTGGATTAAAAACGTTTTAATTTATTACCGTTGTTGCAAAATAGCAATAAATCCAAAAAAAAAAGAGGGTAAAACAAGACTTTTCGTATTCAATGTTTTTCAACCACTTAGATTACACTTAGGACCTTCATAATTCGTCTAGAAATTTTTATATCATATAGTAGAACATCCCTCCAAACTTCATTAAAATACATTTCACAGATGTTGCATAATAATTTTGCAATCTAAATTTGTTTTAAAAAAATTGAATTTTTATAAAATCTTGCACAAAAAACTAGACTATATAGAAGTTTGACAATTGTTTAACTTATAAAAACGCGTTTAACCTATCGAACGTACTTTATGGAATTAAAATCGGACTATTTGGACGATTTCGGGAATTTTTGAAAATTATAAACAATTTTTTGGCTTATAAACAAATAGAATATTTCGGGTAACTATTAGCTTAAATTAAATTAAAGAAATAGCTTTAGAAAGGACTCGGCAAGACCACCTACAGAGCATTAAAACGGTAATAGAAAAGACTATCGAATACAATCGACCACTCGTTCTGGCTTTTGTAGATTTCCAAAAAGCCTTTGACATGATAGAATTTGACAAAATCCTTTAAGCACTACAAGCATGTCGTATTTACTACCGATATACAAGGTTAATTTACAATACATACAAGAACGCAACTATGTCGGTTAAACTACATAAATACTCCAGTCACTGTGGAGGAAAAGAGGTCAATACCTCTAAATTCTTTATAACTGAATCGATTTTGCTAATAATTTGGAATTAGGCTTATCTTACCTCCCTCTTCAAAGTTATATATGCGCTAGGTGAGCTTTTTATTTTTAAGGGGTGAAATCACCCCTTATTGAAAATAATGAAAAAAATTTATATTAAAGCATTTTATGGGATTTAAATCGTGTTAAATTAGGTAATTGAAATATTGTTAATTATAATAATGGATATTGTGTACATTCTCAACCCTTAAATAATCTTAAAAACCACCCCTTTTAATAAAAATAATTGTAAAAAATCGTTTAACAGGTTCAAACGCTTTTGTAGTGCATTTATATCATCTACAATGTAATTCTCTGCTTATATAAAATAATTTTGGTTGATTGCAACACTTCAACCCTTAAAAACTACCCCCTATGTCAAAATATATAAAAAAATCATTTTAAACGACTTCAAAAGTTTTTAATGTACATTTATATTCAAAAATTCCTTTCTTACAATAAATATTTTTTGATTTTGTTGATTTTCAACCCTTAAAAACCACCTCTATGCTCACGAAACAAATTCCCCTTTGGTAAATGTCTAAATTAAAAAATTAAGTATAATCATGATGTTTTTATTATAAACATATATATATAATTAATATATATATATATATATATATAATATATATATATATATATATATATGTATGTATATATGTATTATATACATATTGTGTGAGTGTTAGTGTGTCTGTTACCAGTTTTTCGAATATACTTGAATAAAGCATTTAAATATACAGAAAATAAGTTGATGCTCCAAAATATAAATAACATGCTCCAAAATTTTTTTAGAATAACTCCGTTAATTTTTAAGCTACAGTGTCCATTAAAAAAATATTTTGAAGGTAATTTCAAAAGCTACAAGACTAAGTAGATTAAAATATGTTAAAATTCTTTCTTTTTAAATAGTAAAGGGCCAAAGTGCTGATTACAGGTGTGTCAGCCGCTGTATCTCAAACTTCAATTGGCTATATCTCTATTATTTTTCGAGCTACAACAAAAATAAAACAATCAAAATTTTTGTTAAGAAAAACTACATTTGGTATAGAACCATTTTTCACGTATCTCTTATAGTTTTAGATTTATTTTGAAAAAATGTAAATTTTTAGATAATTAAAAAAAAGATTTTTTAATTTAAACATGATTTTTCAAAAAATACGCATTTTAAACAGGCTAAACTTTTAAAACTTATAAATAACACTAAAAAAAAATGAACTGTAGAAGATATACGTTTAATTTCAATTCTGATCGAAATAGTGTTACTTATACTGCTGGTTTTTCTTTTAAACGCTAGAGTAATTCAAATTCTTTCCTTCGTATTTCGCTTTGTTTTAATCGAAATGGCTTTAGTATAGCTCATTTTAAAGGTTTTTTCTAGATATTTAAAAGTGTTGTATGAGTTTTTATCAAAAAAATCCATTTCCGATATTTGATGTTAAATGCATCGAGTATAGTATCCCAAAAATAAAAAGTCATCTTCAAACAATTATAAATCGCTTAGTATTGTACTTATAAAACTTATAAAAAAACAATTTCTTTGTTTTTTTATAAGCTTTATTTTTGTTTATTATAGATTTTTCAATAAAACGCTTTGTTTTTGAGTTATTCGTACAAAATCATTTGGAAAACATGTTTTTTGTTTGCGAAAAGTTTACTTTTTCAAGTGCGTATAACTCAAAAAGTATTGATTTAGCGAAAAAAATTTATATGACATTTTTTATTTAAAATTTGATTCTCTATCAATTCCCGGGGTTATTTTGAGTGTAAAAAGTTCAACCCCCTAGATGGGATGCCAACCACCCCAGAGGTAGAAGCACACATCGGCACCATATAACTTATATTTTTTGAGTAATTTACTACCCACTGTAAAAATTTCAGATAAATCGGTGCAGTTATAAAAAATTTAAAGGGAAAATGCCACAGTAACTGGACTAAAAAACACGGATCATATCCTAATCGGCAGAGGAGTCCGACAGGGTGATACCTTATCGCCTAAACTGTTTACCGTAGTACTATAATATGCTTGTAAAAAACTTAACTGGGAAGAGAAAGGACTGAACATTGACGATAGAAGATTAACAGATTTCAAATTCGCAGACGACATAGTTTTGTTCTCGGACAACCTCAAGAAGGTACAATGCTACATGAACTTCAGTTAGTGTGTGCCAGTGTGGGTCTTAAAATAAACATTTCCAAAACAAAATTCATGACAAACCTAGTGCCTAGCGAAAATATCAATATTGGAGACAACGAAGTAGAGCCGGTGGAAAATTACATATACTTGGACACGAAATAAAGATCACAAGAGACAACCTATGAAAAACTCAAAGATATATTTAAAAGCAATATACCAATTTCTTTAAAACGTAAAACATTTGACTAATGTGTATTGCCTGTGATGGCCTATGATGCCGAAACTTTGACATTGGCAGCTACAACTTCTAAAACGCTGCAAATAGCTCAGGGGAAAATGGAAAGGTCAATGCTGAGTATATCGCTTCGTGACCGAGTTAGAAATGAAGACTTAAAACGAAGAACAGGAGTTACCGATGTAATTTCCCGAGTTGCCACACTGAAATGGAACTGGGGCGGACACGTCGCCCGAATCAGTGATGAAAGGTGGACGAAGAGATTGCTTGAGTGGAGGCCGAGGTTAGACAAAAGAAGTAGAGGAAGGCCCCCTACTCGTTTGACTGACGATCTCAAGAAAATGTTGGATGAAAAGTGCTCAAGATAGAGCACAATGGACAAAAATGAGGGAGGCCTATGTCCAGCAGTGGACGCAAAAGGCTGGGTGATGATGATGATGAAAGTTGACCGGCATTTGCGACGAAGTTATAAACAATAGGACGATAATCTTTAAACCAGTACCTTTTTCTTTTGGAGCTCTTTCTCGATAAATTTTCATATCTTCAAGATATTTATAACATATAATATAATAATAAAAACCATCGGTATTGCGCATGAACAGTACCAAAAAAATTAACTTAAAATACGCAAATAACTTTTACTATTCCTACACTAGTCTTCCCCCTAAAACGACCACCCTTCGTAGGAGAAAAACAGAAAAAATAGATTTACCAAGAATCTGTGCCTCGTAGAAAAAATATTTCAAATTAAAATGTAGGTAAGACAATTTTAAACAAAAATGTTTATAAGCAGCTTTTGTGCAAAATAAACCGTTCTCTCAAAAATATCGTTTGAAGTGATGCGGCTACGCGCGCAATATCAATTTTAAATAAAATTTGTAGCAATTCGGCGGTAAAAATTCGGAAGGTGGAGAGTGAAGCTTTTTTATGCAATTTTTGTATTTTGTGGTAATTAAAGTCAATTTCTATAAAAGTGTTAGATAAATAAACGTTGCGTGAGTTTGCAATTGTTATTCTCATAAGATCATTAAAATTTATTACTTTTCCATTAACCGGTCACTATGGAATTTCCACTGTTAGAGCCCAATCTTCGAAGCCTATGGCATGAATTTTCGGTTTTGATTTTTGGCAACAAATGAGACATTTCAAATATGCCTAAAAACTCTGAATTTAAACTTACACATTACAAATGATTGGATGTTACGGAAAATGCTTCCACGAAGATGGCATTGGGTGAAAATTCTAGCTGAAGTAATACTCTGAGATAGCGCGT
>NW_027314103.1:0-17620 GCF_040954645.1 Diabrotica undecimpunctata
CGCGCTATCTCAGAGTGGTTGTCCACTTGACACTGGAGGAGTAGGCAGATAGAGACCTCCAGTGCCGAGAGACAGTTCTTGCAATATAGAACCGATAAGTTTTACTGAATGCCGAAACCTCGAGTTTTTAGTAAATTCTCAACGCTGGTTCTTCCCGAGAACTCAGTAATTTTCAAATATATATATATATATATTAAATATATATATATATTATATATAATTATAATAATTTACCAATGGTTTGTAATTTTGAGAACGACTTTCCGAAGAGGGAAATTGAAACGTCAATACACGTATCTATAACCTTTAATTCGTGGCTTATTCTCCCTTTAATAGTAATTAACTAGATGAACATTATAATATAATTAAAAAAGAAAATCTAAAATAATATTTCCTATACTGGGATTTAATTTCATTTCTACTTGAATGGTCAGCACATGCGTTCTGGTTAAAACAGAACCTTACATTTAAACTTATAATAATCAAACAAATTCTAGTATTGCCGATAATTCAAAGAATTACCTCCTTTTAAATATAGTTACATTGGGTTTCTTCCATTTACCTTCGGTAACCTTTGCGTTTTAAGATCAAACAAGCCTACCATACATTTCCAACGTCTTAAAAAAAACCTGTCTTTTGCACATCGCAACCAAAAAACACTACCCATATCGTATTGTTCAAAGCTAAACGTTTTTTCTCTACACATCCTAACTCTACACATTCTAACGTTACTCCGTAGATCAATAATCGTTTTAACGTCACATAATATGGTAAGCTAATTATACTTTATTCTCCTTCCAGCCCCTGGAAGAAGCCAAATTAATATCTCCTTTCGGCGCGCACAACACCGTTCGGCGAAGAAAGACAATTGATACTCATTAGAGTCTGTTTTGCAGATTCCTTCCCCAATATTTTAAGAGTTTACTATTTAACTTATCTGCAAAGCATTAAATTTCTTATATATATATATATATCATATAGTATATATATATATATATATATATATATATATATGTATATAATATATATATATATACTATATATTGATGATGGATATTTAAATATAGGAGAACAAAGGCTACTGCTAGAATGAACTTAAATATTGATTAAGAAAATAGTTTATAAGTTATATACTTAAGATTATACATAAACGTATTTATATAAGGGCATTCTTAAGAAATTACATATAATAAGTCTTAAAAAGTCTTCTTATTTTGACAATGTATTTGGGGTCATTTTAATAATTATTGATATTATATTATCATACTTTGAATACGCCATCTTTGTAGCAACCAAGTATACACTGAAGTGGATTTGGTATGTAGGAACATTTGTGTAGGGCGTATGCGACTTAAAATAGGGTTATCTTATTATTCTCAGATTGTAATTTATACAATAAAGTCTTATAGTCTGATCTGAAAAGCTACAAATTTCCATAAAATCTCAATAGATATTTTAGTTAGAATAGTAATTTCTATAGATAGAATAGGACAAAAAGAAATTATCTAGAAACTATAAAATAAGACGTCAATAGAAAGAATTAACCTCTTGTTCCGCAGTAGAAATATTCGCGACATTTGTATGGTCTTATGAAATAGAAGGATCGAATATATTTTGCTTTCAAAGGAATATTCGTGAACATTGAAGATATGGATATAAATACGATGTGATTTGGATTCAAGAATGGTCCAGTATATAGTTAGTCAGTATGTTCAGTATGATAAGTTAAGATTAGTAATCAGTATTAATTGAAGATTAAAAATTTATATTACGTAATATAGTGATTTGGAGATTGGAAAAGAGTATTAGTTGAAGATCTAAAAATTATATTGTGTATATGGTAATTGGAGATTGAAGAGAGTAATTAGTTGAAGATTAAAAATTATATTATGTAATATGGTGTATTGGAGATTGGAATGAGAAAAAAAGATTATTAGAAAGGAGCATAAACAAAAAAGCAATATACAAAAGGAAGAATATTTACGAGTTATAAATACTATAGAAGAAAGAAGTATTTTAAAGGTGGGTGATAGAAGTGATAATTAAAACATAGTGGAGTATTTGGCAATGCAGATTTACAAAAAGAAGATAAGCGAGGGCTGACTACGAAGACATTGAGTGGTGATTAAAATCTTTATTTTGGAAAACAGTTTCATTTAGGCATTTCAGTGACAAAAAGGTAACAAAGTTAGTTAATATAATTTAATTAGTGTCAATAAGGAATTTCAATTAAAAGCGGATAGTTTGTTTTAATTTACATTGTCCTAGTATTATATCATACATAGTATATAATATAATAATATATCCTACTATATATATATATCTATATATATATATATATATTAAGCGAGGGGGCTGACAACGAAGACATTGAGTGGTGATTAAAATCTTTATTTTGGAAAACAGTTTCCTTAGGCCATCTCTCAGTGACACAAAAGGCGATACACCAAATTTCTGTCTCCACATACATAATTTAATTAGCGTCATAAGAAATTTCAATTTAAAGATGAGTTTTGTTTTAAATTTACATTGTCTATATTATATTATATATATATATATATATATATATATAACTATCATTATAATATATATAAAGAACAGAAGACACATTTAATCCTTTGCAGCATTAGTTAAATAGTAAACTCTTAAATACATTGGGGAAATCTGCAAGAAAGACTCCTAATGTGTATCAATTGTTTTCGCCGAACTGTTCTTAGCGTCCAAAGAGATTAATTTGGCTCTTCAGGGGCTTGAAAGAGAAAATTATAATTCAGCTACATACAGTATATTATCTATTTATACATTATTGATCTTACCGTAACTTAGAATTGTAGAGTTAGAATATTAAAAAACTTAGCTAGTACTACATAGTGTGTTTTCTTATGTTACTATGTGCCAAAAAAAGTTCTTTTTGGTAAGGTTTGAAATGGTAGTATGGTAGCCTCTTGAACATTAACATAGTAAAGGCTTACCCAAGGTTACATTCTGCGGTTTTTCGATTAACACATCAAGCAAACTCAGTTATCAACAACAAAAAATTATAGATAAACAGAAAACGAGTGTCCTTTTCTTACATAAATCAAACAATCAATGTCAAATATGCATATTTTTACAGAAATTAAATTAAATTGGAATACCTTGCCTACTTACATACTAGTATAGATTTCTTAAAATAAGTTAAGTTTTTAATGTTTGCAAATTTGAAAATTTAATGATTAACCTCATGTTGTAAGTTTTTTTTTTTACTAGTTTTACAATGCTATTAGTTCATTACACTTTCGTCTAGTATTCTCGTCTGCAACACATATTTTAGCACATCTCCTACAAGAAGCAAAATAAATTCTTGCGCGAAAGCTTGATTAAAGAACAAAGAGTTTTACTTTCCTGCCCTATTCTCATCTGACTGCAATACACACTCAAAATAAAACTTTTATCTTTGTCTATATATCTATATATAGTACAGATATATATACTGCCTTATAGTAGTGTATATTATATCTCATAATATATATATATATATATGTTATTTTAAAAAACACTCAGTGCTCATAAACACTATACACAAACACAAAACATCATACAACAACATTTGCGAGCCCCAACGTATGATTGCTTCCCTCCTCTTATTTAAGAGAATTAGTTTACGCGACAAGCCATACAGCAGGCACCTATTTGCGTTTATATTGTTGTTGCATGTCTTTGTTCGATTAGTCCCGGAGGCACTACGACAGACCACAAATTTCGCATTGTCAGGAAAATCTGACAATTTTAAATAACTTTTGTTTCCCGAAATTTTTGGGACTTAGAACAAATTTTCACTTTTTTTTCAAATTTTACTTTTTTTTGCTTTTTGCATAAATTAGATTAGGTGTCATAATAACGACCTCTTTTTACAGATTCTTAGTTCTAAGACTAAAATTAACCACTTATTTTCACGACTCTTAGATATTAGAGATATCCTCAACCCCTTTCTTCTGCAGATGCTTAGTTATAATACTAATCCACACCTGCTCTTATTCCGCAGATTCTTCTACCTTGCTCTCACACATTCTCTAATTGCCATTTTACACATCAAAGGTATTTTTCCCGCTAGCTACGGGTTCATATATAACCTATATGTCCACGGACGGTGATCCCCTATATTGCTCCCGGTCCAACATAGCTTATGGCTAGTGCGACTAGGACCCACTTGCCCTCATTCCCCGAGGGTGTCAAATCCAGCGCGACAATTAGTAATAGTATGTAGTAAAATTTCATTAAAAATATGTATAAATGCTGTAGTTTAGGCCTGAATTTTTAAAGCTGTGTTAAGTAATGATGTTAATATTTGAGGCTTTTATATTAGAATTGTATTTTTAAATCGGGGATTGTACTGGGCCGTAGGCGACGTTTTAGAAGGGTTTCCTTCGCCATTCGCACCAATAACGCCCACCTCCCCTCCTTTGATTTCCTAGAATTTTTAATTAAGAAATAAAGACATATTAAACATAGCTGTTTTAGTGGTTTTTATTTTGGTTTGCAATAGTTATTTCCAGTAACCTCTGCTTCATTCTTGTTGACAATGTCAATTTTTTCATTAGTACTCGATTTCACAATATATCTTTTTATTATCGCTACATTTGTGGTGAAATCTAACATAATTCAGTGTACTTAAAAAATAAAAATGGATAAAATGTCAATTTGGATTTATGCAAGGAGGCAGGTCTACGATCAGCAATTTTTATTATAAAACAGCTCATTTAACAATTTAGAGTGAAAGAGATAGACTTGCACATAGGTATTATTAATCTTGGAAAGCACATGATGAACCAGAAACCTACTGTGGCTGAGATTTAGTAGGAAAGGAGTGCCGGCTGAATATGAGAGTGGAGTATGAGCACGTAACAACTATATAGTGTTAGAACTACTATATACTAGTTAGAATAACTATTATAGTGTTAGAACGATACAATTGTAGGTGAATCTATCCAATTTTGTGTGAAAATAGGGCTTCATCCGGGTTTCGCCCATATTTTATTCTCATTTGTGCTGGATTAGATAACTCCTTGGTATAGAGTAGCGGAGACAGGTCCTTAATGAAAAATAATCAAAATTAAGTTGGATACAAACAAAATATTTAGAATATTCTTTTAAAGATGATATTTCAAGTCCAGATAGAGTAGTTGGCTTGAATAGACAAGAACTCACAAAAGATGATAATTTTCGGCTTTTAGGATCGGTATTACCGTTTTATTTACGCGCTATCTCAGAGTAAGGTAAAAGAAAGAGGCAAATTGAATGATGTGTGATAAAAAAGGTAGCAAGAAAACTAAAAGGTAATTGTATAGGACTGCTTTTAGACCAGCTATGATGTATGGTACTGAATGTAGGGCAGTAAAAAAAGGGGATGAACAGTAATTGCTAGAACCGGAAGAAAAGTAAATAGCAAAGTAGTCGGTCCATTTGGAGAAGAAAAAATAAATAAAAACGGTGAGAGATTAAAAGTTTCTGCGATCATATAAATTTAAAGATAATGAATGGATATTATCAGCACAAGGATATTCATAAATTCACGTGGATTCAGCCAACGAGGAATTTGAAATCAATAATCGATTACTGTATATGCAAAGAAAACTCCACAATAAAGGTTAATAACGTTAGAGTCCATCGAGGAGCAGAATGTGGATCTGATCACCATTTGCTTAAAGCGTCACTACTATTTACATTTAACGGAAGCAAACGACAAAATGAAAACGAAAGTTCAATGATACTGCAAGACATTTCAACAAAGAGATATAATCTACAAGGTTTTGAAAATGAGTCTACCCAGTTTCTGTATCGAATAAGGTTGAATCTGAAACTGCACGATGTTTGTTACTCCTCACCAATTAATACGTACAACGAAATTATGAAAGCTCTTGACGAAGCTGCAATGGAAGCTATTGGAGAAGTGGATAGCATAAAAAATAGAAATAAATGGTGGAATAAAGAAATAGAAGATTTTGTGGGGAAGAAAAAGAATATGTATAACAAATGGCTAGCAACAAAGGACCCTTACTATCGACAACAGTACAACAGCTTATACAAAGAAGTAAAAAAAGAGGTAAATAAAGCCAAAAATGAGATGTGGAATAAAGCCTGCGATAACGTAGAAAATTTTATGGGTACAGCAAGAAGTAAAGAAGCCTGGAAAACAATTAGAGGCAGTAGAACAGATAGAAAAGAATGCAGTAGGTTAATTCTAATAGCCCCAGAATTATGGATCGAATATTATGAACAAATGCTGACAGAAGATCGAACAGAATTCCAAGATATTCACTACCAAAAATATGATATTTCCTACCGCGAAGAAACTGAAATAACACCAGAAGAAATTAAAAAACACGCCAACGCTATGAAAAATGGAAAGGCTCCAAGACCGGGGGGAGTACCCATTGAACTGATTACATATGGCCCTGACAAACTATTTCAGCTATTGGCTTATACTTTTAATTTATTCTTGAGAGGAGAAGAGCTACCCCCAGAATGGAAAACTGCATATATCAGCAATCTATACAAAAATAAAGGCGACAGAAAAGATTGTAAGAACTACCGAGGGCTTAGCAACTAACTCAATCTGTAGAGTCTACGGGAAGATAATTAAAAGCCGAATTGAAGATTGCTGGGAAGACGCTGAAGATCAGAATGGCTTTCGTACTGGTCGTTCTTGTATAGACAATGTGTTCTGCCTAAAACAAACAATAGAAAAGCGTTTGGAACATAATATGGAGACACACATGGTATTTATTGATCTTTAAAAAGCGTATGATAGTGTCCCATTAGCCAAGCTATGGCAGGTGCTAGAAGACAAGAATATTCCACCGATTTACATTAATGCTGTAAGGGAGTTGTACGATGATATGACGAGTGTAATAAAGATTGGACAAAAGTGACAAAAAAGATAAAAGTGACCAAAGGACTTCGCCAAGGCTGCTGCATTGCACCTACACTCTTTAAGATTTATTTGGAGGGGGTTTTGGATATTTGGAAAAGAAAATGTGAACCAATGGGTGTTAAAATTGGAGACACACTGTACAGCTTGCATTTTGCTGATGAGCAAGTAATACTTGCAGAAGATCAAGATGATATTCACTACATGTTACGAAAAATAGATGAAGAATACGCGCTATCTCAGAGTTCAAAAACAGAGTACGTAGTAGTGAGAGGTGAAGGAAAGCACTTAGAACTAGGAAGCAAACAAATTCAAAATACTGACAGCTATAAATATCTCGGTGTAAACATTACAAACAATGGTCGGAATACAAAAGAAATAGCTACTAGAATTGGTCAAGAAAATTCAGCAATACGTCAACTAAATAGTATACTTTGGAATAACCACATCACCCGAAACACAAAAATTAGGATATACAAAAGTATCATAGAAAGCATTGCTACATATGGTTCAGAGCTTTGGGTAATAAATAAAAATGACGCATCTAAAATAAAAGCAATGGAAATGAATTATTGGAGAAGATGTTGCCAACTCACTAGAAGAGATAGAGTAAGGAATACTGAAATCAGAGAGCGTATGGGCATAGACACTGACGTCCTGGAAACTATAGAATGCAAAAGGCTGAAATGGTATGGCCATGTAGAAATGATGAATGATCAACGATGGCCAAAGAGAATGTTACAGTGGATCCCCACCAACCGCAGGAAAAAGGGAAGACCAAGAAGATCGTGGAGACAAGAAGTAAAAGGTGCAATGGAAGATAGGGGTCTACAAGTAGATGACTGGAACGATCGCAAGCGTTGGAAGCTAGGTTGCGAGAAACGGTGGCAGCTGTAATAAACTCGTTATATATATATATATATATATATATATATATATATATATATATTTATATATATATATATATATATATATATATATATATATATATATATATATAAGAATAAGAAAAAAGAAGTACTTGTGACTCGCTTGGAAAAAATATATAACTGTTTTGGATGGGTTGGAGTCAATAAAAGGGCTATTGGTTAACTATTTTTTTATATCTCGAGCTTTCAATTGTGTTTACAATTATTATCAAGAGCTGCTAAAAAAGACAAAATATATTACAAGGTTGAACTAGAAAGAAAAAACAATTTTTGTTAACTTACCAAATAAAAATTAGTTTAGTAAATAAAAATTGCTGCTAATACATATTAAAAATAATTAATATAAAAATGTCCTAATCTAATAAATGCTTCTCTGAAATTTTTAGTATAATTTTAAAAACATTTTTTTTAATACAAAAATAATTAAATTTATAAATAAGTTAAAATAGCAACCAATTACAAATAAGCCTCAATGTCATAAATGCCAACTTAAAATTTTTTATTTTTGACAATTAGATTGCCAAAAATAAAATTTTGCTTAAAAATTCCTTTTTGTTTAGTAACAAAACGCGCTATCTCAGAGTTTGACAGATGTCTGAAAAAAATGTAACAGATATATGGAAAATTAAATTAAAATGTGACATTTTACAAGTTTTTATATATAAATTATAAAGAAAGAATATAATTATAAATTTTGCTTAGATTTTGAATTTATGATCTTTTGTTTAAATTATTATTACTTTTAGTTATTAAGTTTACAGGAAAATAATTAGAGAAGCCGATCCCACATAGAAAAAGCTAACGAGAATAATAATGTTAATGAATGTTCTAGAAATAAAAATAATAAGAAGAACCTCTAAATCTTAATAAAAAAAATTACCTAATTAAAAAAATAAAACAATATCTATATATCTAATAAAAAAAAGCATCACTAGCATATCAAAATAAAAAAAAACACAAGTCAGAATTTAATTTTACCTACATAATCTTATATAGCTTATAGTTTCTAATGAAACTGTAATAGCTAGCTTAATCCTAAAATGTGAATATCATCCGCTTTGTACCAATACCACAATATATTGCTACTCTGTATATTGCTAATAAATTCTTTAGCGATATACTGTGTCACAATACCTCAATTGTCATTTTAATAAACATGAAACCCCCCAATTTTTAAATTGGGACCCACCCACCAACCAATCACGCCAAACCTAGGCTGTGCATTATAATGTAGTCTGGAAGATAAGTGCTCGCATATAATTAAATTAATTTTCATTAGAAAGAAAAACAATTATAGATTTTATTTTTAAATGTATTTGAACAAGTAAAGTCTCTAAATGTCTCAAGGAAAGAAAGGTATAAGAAGCAAAAAGAATGAAGAAGATGTGGAAGTAGAAACACAACCTGTACAAGAGGAGAGTTTAGTTCAAGTTCCACAAGATACTGCAGAAATGAATCCAGAAATAGAGGAAAATGTCAACATGGCAGCTTTGATGTCATTAATGATGCAGATGAACAAGACAATGGAAGAGAATACGAAAAAAATGAAAGAGAATACAAAAAAAATTGGAGAGAATTCAAAAGAAGTCACAAAAAGACATGAAAAAAAATGGAACAGAAAATGGAAGAGAATACGAAGAAAATGGAAGAGAATATGAAAAAAATGGAAAGAGAATTCAAAAGAAGGCAAAGAAGACATGAAAAAATGGAACAGAAATTGGAAGAGAATTATAGAAAATTAGAAAAGAAAATAGAAGATAATAATAATAAATTGTAAAACAAATAGATAAAAAACTTAGCTGCAGAAAAAAAAAGTAGCAAATGAAATAAAAAATAAACGGCATGACTACAAGAAAAGGATAGAAAATGAGAGGACAGAAGTAAATAGGATTATTCAAGATAATAAGATAGATATAGAACAGAAAATAGAGTTGCAAAAAACTCAGAAGTAAAAATTAACGAAGACAGGAGAAAAGACAGAAGAAAAATTAGACGATATGCAACAAAAAATCCAAATAAATAGTAATCAAATAAGAAATGTGGAACAGAGAATAGATGATATTTCACAAATGAGAGACATAGGGAGACCTTACTTAAATTTAACCAAATAAGACTGGGATTAAATTCTCTGGTAATATAAAAAATCTGCATCCTAGAGTATACATAAATAGTTTAAAACATAAATTAAGATTAGTGAATAATATAATGATATTTAAGATTATATTAGAATGACACTAAGTGACAATGTGGCAACTTGGTTTGCCAGTATTGAAAATGATTTGGATAATTTTCAAACATTTGAAAATACATTTTTAAATTATTATTGGGGTGAATTAGAGCACGCTAAATTTAGGGAAGTTCTATATTTTGGAAAGTATAATCACAATTTAAGATCAAATATGATAGATTATGCATTAAACTGATAACGGTTGCAAAATATTTAGAACCACCACTTAGAGAGGATGAAACAGTCTTAAATGTATCTAGACATTTTGATGCCGATGTTGTGCAAACAGTAACTGTACAAAATATTCAAACAACAGAGAGTTTTATTAATTTTATTCAAAGAATACAAAAAAGTAATATGGCAAGTAATAATGATAACAATGATATTAGGGTAAATAATAGTAATAGAAAAAACAATAATAACTTCCAATATAATAAGAATAATAATCAACAATATAGACAATTATACAATAATAATAGATATGGTAATAATTTACAAAATTTTAATAATAATAACAATAATCAAAATAGACAGAATTTTAATAACAATACTAGTGATAATGGACAAAATTTTAAACAACACTACTAATTATAACAGACTAGATTTAACAATAGAAGAAATACAGAACGATCTAATTACAACAGACAGGTAAATTATGCACGAAGGAATAGAAGCTGCAAAGATAGTGAACGAAATAGTACAAGGCAAGAAAATATGAATAGAAGTCATAGTAATGAAAAGACATAGGACATTAGATCCAAGTGGGCAGACAAAAGCTGACAATTCTAACAATCAAAATTTTGTTCAGTAAACTTTCTGAATTACAAGTTGGGCCATTACCATTATGAAAAACCTTCTGAATTGATTTCTTTAGATGAAGATAAAATTATTGAATCTATTAATTTAATTTATATAAATGCTATGACCAAAAATAAAATGATTATGGTTATGATAGATACTGGTTCAGAAAGTACTTTAGTCTCGGAAAATTTTATTTTTAATACATTAAAACTATCAGATATAATAAGGATTCCAAAAATAAAATTGTTGGTGCAAATAATAAGAAGTTGGGTGAAATTAAAAAACTAGCCAATTTTAAAATTAATATTCTTAATAAAGAAAATAATATGCAAGGATTTGTTGTCAAGGATTTATGTGTTGATATATCAATGGGAAATGATGAATTGGAAAAGAAGAAAGTAAATATAGATTTTGAAGAAAAAATGGTAACTTTGGAAGGGCAAATAATTAAGTTTATGCAAGAAAGATGAGGTGGAAGAAGGAATAAGAGTTGATAGGATATTATTCAAAGAAAGTAATGATGTTTATGAAGAAGAAATGTATTTTGATGATAGGGAGATGTCCCAAAAGAATGTAAAGAATAATTGTAGTGAATATTGATGGAATGGAAATTTTAAGCAGATGGATGCCTACGAGGTGGAGTGCGTAAAATTGGAAGCAAGGAATAATGAGTACATAAGAAAAATAATTTTATTTGTAAAGAAGAAAATGTGATAAAAGTTTTAAATTGCCCTGAAGAATGTAAATCAATAGTCGTTTCCATATTGCAGCAACACAAGGGACTTGTCAATAAAGAAAATAGAATTGCACAAAATTATATCCATAGTATAAAAGTTAAAGAAGAAAAAGATTTTAAAACAAAATCATACCCAATACCATGTAAATAAAGAGAAGAAGTAAACAGAAAGATTAATAATATGTTAGAAGATGGAATCATTGCGAAGGCAAATAGTAGATAGAGATAGTAGTTAGTACGTAAAAGATCAGGTGAAATCAGGTTATGTTTTGGATGCAAGGAATATTAACAAGATAACTGAAAAGCAATTTGAAGCACCAATGAGTATAAATGGAATACTAGAAAGAATTACAGGAATGTCATTTTTCACTAAAATCGATTTACAGCATAGTTTCTGGTTAATACCTCTAGAAAGAAAAAGTAGACAGTATACGGGATTTCAGATAGATGGAGTAGTATATCAATTCAAAGTAGTACCATTTGGACTTCAATCATCTTGCGGTGCTCTATGTAGATGTCTTCATGATATTTTGGATCAATATGAACAATTTGTAATTCACTATATTGATGATATATTAATTTTTTTCTAAAACGGCTGAAGATCATGAGAAACACCTAAAAATTATAATCAACAGATTAGACAAAGTTTGACTAGAATAAATCAAGAAAAATGTACATTTTTTCAAAAAGAAGTAATATATCTAGGTTATAAACTTAACAATAAGTGAATCGAAATGGATCCAGGACGGACACAGATCATTCAGGAATATAAAACACCACACAATTTAAGAACTTTAAGAGGATTTATTGGAATAATTAATTATTATAAAAGGATGATACCAGATCTAAGTATAAAAGAAATTCCATTACTTGAACTGCTGAGGAAAGGTGTAAAATGGAGATGGGATCAAAGAAGAGAACTAGCATTCCAAGAAATCAAAACATTTTTCTATCAAATTTAAAAATATACCATCCTGACTACACAAAGCCATTCATATTAAGAACAGATGCATCAAGAGAGAGATTGATCAAGAGGATTTATTGGAATAATTATTATTATAAAAGGATGATACCAGATCTAAGTATAAAAGAAATTCCATTACTTGAACTGCTGGGGAAAGGTGTAAAATGGAGATGGGATCAAAGAAGAGAACTAGTATTCCAAGAAATCAAAAACATTTTTCTATCAAAATTTAAAAATATACCATCCTGACTATAAAAAGCCATTCATATTAAGAACAGATGCATCAAGAGAGAGATGGTCAGGGTATTATTACAAATACATGATGGGGTTGAATACCCGATACAATTCATTTCAAGAGTTACAAAGCCAGATGAAAAGGGTTACTCAGTTTCAGAATTAGAACTAGCAAGTATCATACACTGTGTCACAAAATTAAGATTTTATTTGTTGGGTAAGGAATTTACTATAGAAACAGATCACCAAGCTTTAACATCTATATTAAATAACAAATATGGAAACAGTCGAGTACACCGTTGGAGCCTAATACTGAGTGAATACAGTTTTGAAATCAAATAGATTTCTGGAAAATCCAACATAGTGGCAGATGCTTTGTCAAAGTTAGAAAATACATCACAAAAAGGGCATCGAACAATAAAAATTGGATTAAATCAGTTAGTAGAAAGCACTGGATTATATTCCAAAGAAGAAATCTTAAGAGATCAGATCAATTTGAGTGAAAAACAAAAAGTCCTTAGGAAAGATGGGGTGTATTATAAAATAATTAATGGCAAAGAAGTATATGTAATAAGTAGAACTTTGGCAAGGAAAATATTGAAAAGTTTACATAACAATTACATGCACATTGGTTCAAGAAAGCTATGGATGCTATTTAGGGATAATTATTTTGCAAAGAATGACATAAGTATAGCAAAAGAAATTACTACCCAATGCCAAATATGTCAAATAAACAAAGAAAAGAATTTCAAAAACCAGAACACATATAAATCTAATGTTGCATATGAAAAACTAAATACAGTTTCCATGGATTTCATCTCAAATTTAGTTCCCAGTTCAACAGGAAAAAAGCATATACTAGTGATAGTTGATTTATATACAAAATTTATTAAACTATATCCCTGCTCAAGAACAAATGTTAAGACATTGAAATTATATATTAATCAATTTCTCGAACAAATAGGACCATTTAGAAATTGCATAATAGATAAAGGTACATATTTCAACAACCAAAAATTTCGGGCATTTTGTGAGAAAAAGGGAATCAACATTCATTTTACAAGTATCAGACATCCTCAGGCAAAGAAGTTATAAGATATATTAAAGAAGTTATAAAATATTTAAGGATAGTATGCCAGGATCAACAAGAGACATGGCAGCAACATATAGGGCAAATAGAATATTTTTTAAATAATACACATAATTTAAATACAGAGGAAGTACCAGAATATTTAATGTTTGGCCTTATAGAAAACAGAAAATGGATTAGTGAATATAATCAGGATATGTTAGAACAAGTAATGCAGAAAGTGAATAGCCGAATTATGAGGAAAGCTGAAAAATATATCAGAAGACAAAATCGAAAAATTAAAAAACCAATCACATTTCAAGAAGGAGATAAAGTTTTAATTCGTTCACTTAGAAAAGGGTAATGTTAGAGAAAACCGTTGTAAGAAATTACAACCGATGTTTGAAGGTCCATACAGAATCGAAAATCAGAATGAACTAAAGTTATGTGTTGATAGATGCAGATAATAAACTTAGAGGGATATTTCATATTCATGACATTTTCAAATAGCATGAAGTGATTGAATAATGTTTTCTATACTTTTAACACTGATAGAACTAAATAATAACACCACTAACAGTTCACTGATAGATCCATTTCATTAGAGAGACTTGATTGGTTGAGAAAGATAGATGATATATTTCATTGTTGTGAATCAATTTGACATCATGCTTTTGGTATTTCTGAGCAGGTGTTGATCTTGTCCTTATGGAAATTGTTTGTGCCCTAAAAATCATAATTTAGGTTTAGATACTAAATTGATTGTATAAATGTCTTTCTAAAAATAATATGAAAAGTGTAAAACTTACCATTCATATTGATGAAAGTCTTTTGAACGGAAATGTTTACCTAGATCTTGTCTATAAATAAACAGAACACAATTGGGGGCCACTGTTGTGAGTCTGAAAATATATCTCATGCCCTATTATCAATTATCAGTGAATATAGACATTTTATCTACATTTTATTTATGTTTTCTATTTTCTTATAGTTGGTTTAAATGTTAATATTGGATAGGTTATTATTAAGGTTATAATTTTATATGGTTGATCTGTAGGAATCTGAGAAAAATTTTAATAATTTTAGGGTTAATCTTGCATAGAAGCATTGGTATGTTAATTGGGGTTTTAATATTAATTTTGATCAGCTTCTGATAGACATCATAATCTTTTATTTTGTTTATTGGGCATTCCCAAAATATGTGTTCTAGTGTATGCATTTGCCCACATTCACAGTATGGGTTATCGCGAATGTTGATTTTATATAAATGTACCCCTGTCAGGCAATGACCAGTCCTCATTCTAATAATGGTAGTAATATGCCGCCTATCTATGTATGGGATTGTGTCAAACCATGATTTATTAGGAGAAACATTTTGTATGTTGTTATACCACTTGCCTTTATATTGAAAAGAATTTAACCAGTTATTTTGATGCATAGAACATATTTTATTTTTTAATAATTGCATGATAACCAAGTTACTTAATCGAATTTTAGCAGGAATATTTAATTCAGACCCAATCTTTGCCAGTTTGTCAGCTATTTCATTTCCCTTGATATCTTTATGTCCAGGAATCCAACATAATCTAATATCTTTCCCATATTTATTTAACCCATTCGCTGCCATGTTCCAAATCTGGAACAATTGTTAGTTTTGCTGTTGGTTACAAGATGTAACTGTTGGTCTTAAATCTGATAAACTATTTGTGTTTGGTAGTGTCAAAAGAACACGTGCATACTGAATTTACCCACTGGTTTCGTGTAAGTGGCTTTTGTTGTGTGATTCATATCAAAATTTCAAGGAAGGCGCAATTGTATAACCTCTAGCTTGATTATAGCTATCTTCTGTTGTGAAATATAGCGATCGGGGTAAGTTTTAGTAATAATATACGCCTATACAATATATCTGTGTCGTTTTAATGCTTAACCTCAAATTGAATATACCGAGTAACCTCTAGTTTTTGTACGTTCCAAAATGGAACTTGGCTGTATACGTTGCTAATTGAGGTTTTCCTTTTTAGTTTGGAATTATGGATGTGAAAATATTTTATGGAAAGAACACGAGTTGTTGTTCAGCTGATACTCTGAACAATCTAATCGATGACCTACATGAGAAGCAGTTTGATTCTGAAAACATATACATTTATATAATATAAATATATACATTTATTTTCAGATACTATAAGTTTTCTTCAGAGATATTGAACGCCAGCTAAAGCAACTCTTATTTTACAATGTTAGACAAAAGAGGCTGAAGATATGTTCTCAACGAGCGCGATGAACTTCAATGAATAAGACTCAATCAAATAGACAAAACGAGTAACAAAGAGGTGACTTATCCCAAGATAAACATCGAGAAAACATCTCACTTCCAAATCGAAATATTGCTCACTGTGAAAGTGCAATCAATTTCTTTACACTTTTTTGATGTGAGAATGTCTTTGAATACATAAAAGACGAGACTATAAAGTATACCCGACACAAAAATGCAAACACATCATTTTAGGTTACGATTGAAGAACTCAAAGTATTCTTTGTAGTCCTACTGATTTATGGTTATTCTCAAAGGACCAGAAAAGATATGTACTGGAGTTTGGATTTGGATCTCAGAAACGAAGCAATCGCCAGCGCAATGTCGAGAAATAGGTTTTGAGAAATTTTGCAAAATTTACATTTTTCAGATAACACTCAGCTACAAAAAAATGATAAATTTGCTAAAATAAGACATAAGACCACTCATGGAACCTTTAATAATTTATTTATAAAATATGTGCCAGTTGGTGAAACCATATCACTATCTGTTGATGAATCCGTGGTACCGTACTACAGCCATCATAGCTGTAAACAGCGTATTCAAGGAAAACCTATTATATATGGGTTTAAATTTTTGTCTGAGAATGTATCAAATACGGTTTGGATGTTGATTGTACATTTGAATGCGTTATTTGTAAAATTAATGTATATCCTATTAATCGTTTCAAATCTTTTGATGAAAAAAATATATAGATCCTCTCAAAATGTTAACATTTTTTTATCAATAAATGTTTAAATTTAAATTGACGTTGATGTTTTTTATATACTTACGGCCATGTTCCAAAATTAGAACAAAAAAATTTTTAGACACAGGGCTATTGTGAAAAGTTTTAGAATTTTTTAAATATCAGAACACAAAATTGACCTGCAGGTGCTATAAAATTTAAAAAACGAAGTTTGGCAGTGGATGGGTTAAATAGTATAGTTTCTATTTAACTTGTGGAGCCGCTAAGAACTTCCAACTTTTCTTTACGGCTTTATTTTCTTTGCCAACATTAAATCACCAACTAATTTTTCCAACTTATTTATTAAAAAACTAAAACAAATTTACAATGCTATGTATTCCGCCATTCTAACCTCTCTTCTTCATCTTACTACAACCTTCCTCCCCTTGTATATTGCTCATACGGGAGAGTCCATTAATCTACAGGTTGCAACTACACATTGTTGCCAGACTGACTTAAAAATCTTATACATAATATATATGGTTATACAAAATTAAAAGTCCCAAACATTCCCCCCACATTGAAATAACAATTTCACCATAAAGCTTATAAATGTAAAAACTGAAAAATAGAAAATTGTCACATAACCAACGTTTATATATGTGAAAAAAAAATGAACAATTAATCACTATGATTGTCCTGGAAGGGGACACAGTTTTGAAATAGAACGTTTGTATTCTCCAGTTGAGTTTTGAACTCTGAGATAGCGCGT
>NW_027314104.1:0-17618 GCF_040954645.1 Diabrotica undecimpunctata
CGCGCTATCTCAGAGTGGGACCCAACCATTTTCTGATCCTGCATGTAAAATTGTTATTCTTTTCCCTTTCTTTAATGGATCTTTTGTTTGACACCTGTTGGAAGAATCGGGCCATACTTTGGATGGTGTTTCATGAGTGTCAAACCATTCTCGTCCAGATAAATTATTGGTCGATCTTCTGTACGGTACTTTCTTATGGAAGTTATATATTCAGTACGCCACTTTTGTAAACGATGGGACTCCATAAGCACTTGCCTTTAGTCAATTGTACGATATCTGAAGCCCATTTTAGACAAAATCCTCCAAAGACTAATGCGGCTACAGTTTTTTTGTGTATCATAATTATTAAGCCATTATTTTAAAGCATCTAATGAAGGTATCCGTTGCTCTTCGTACATTGTGTAAATTTTTCGTCTTATTAAGTCCTTATCACTTTCGTCAATACATTTGGTAGAACCGGCATCCTTACACTTCCTTCTTGACTTAATGGGACTCTCACTGTGGTTAGAGGTATTTTCGTTAAATCAGATATTTCACTGGCAGCAGTATTAGCAGTAAGTTCTCTTGTAAGTAAAGAACTATATAATTTTTTACGATTTCTCTAGCGTCAGCAGATAAATGCTTTTTCTTTGCTGGAACACTGGAAGAAGCACCCTCAATGTTTTTCCACGGACGCCACATAATGCTGTTTTATAGGTATAAATAGGGATAACACTGGTAACACTTGTAACACTTTCAAATAAATGAAACAAAATGTATATTTAAAAATTTCTCATCGGTTTTATATACTTTCACAAATTATACAGAATAGAGGGAACCTGCATAATTATTCCAGGATATACTTAACGATCAACAAACTTATTGTGGTCATTAAAAGATCAACCATTAATAGTGAAACTCACTGTTAAAATGTTTACTATAAAACTTTATGAAATAAAATGTATTCTAATCGTTTTTATAATTTTATACGATTTTTTAATCGTTTTTATATTACCAGGAATTTATTATAAAAACAAGATAACGACACTCCACAGTAGCTTCAATTTTACCTGAATACTTACCTGCTCAACTAATGTTGAATAAGCTGGGGAACTTGCGGTCGGGTTTTATTGCAATCATTAAGCACTCAACCATTTTTCGTGAAATAAACTAACTATATATCTAAATTAAGTAGAGGTATGGAGAGTGTAATTAATGCCAACTATAGATTAATTGAATCTGAGCAAGCTAGTTTTGTAAATTTTTGAAGAATACAATAGTAATGTTGATCAAAGTATAAAATTAATAAATTCTTAATAGGTATACTCAGTGCAGAAACTCTAAACAGCCGAGCTGGGTCCACTACGAGGTGAAGCTGCAATAAAGTTTTTAAAAATAGGTTTAAACTTAGTACAATTTAAATTAATTTAAGTATTAAGATTCGATTTGTTTGTTTTGTGATCTCCAAATCTTCCAATAAATCCAACTCAAAATAGTTTTTCTTTCTGCTGATGTCATGTAAAATAGACGAACCAGTATTGATGTTAAAATTGTGTTTACTAGATAATAAATGTTGACCAAAACTTGAAGCGTTTGGTCTTTTCAAATGTTCTGAAATTCTAGTAGATAATTTTCTAATGGTTCTATCTACATTGGAGGCATCACAATTATCACACCTTAATTTATAAATACCACTTTTGTCAAGTGTGGTCATCCTATCTTTGGTGTTGATTAAAAAAAAACCTAAAGTGTTGTGTGACTTAAAGGAAATTTTGATGTTTTCAATTGTAGAAGTAAAAAGTTTAGCTATTTTATTGGAAATGTTGCTAATATATCTAAAAGAGAAATATCTGATGTTGTTAGAAGCATTAGGTTGAAGAAGACATCGTGATGAATATGCAAGCTTTTCTGCAATTTTGAGTTTAAATAGATCGAAATAGAGCTCAATAAAAATAGGGGTCGACATGTTAGACCAGCTCAGTGCTAACTACAACTATTCAAGAAGCACAAAGCGTTGGCCAATGGTTATATTTTATACTATATTGAACATATCTGGCATTAATTCAATGGCTACCTTCAATGCAAACGATAAGAATGAAAAAAACGTGAAACGACGTGGTTTTCTAAGAAACCTTGCAAATGAGCTTTTATATCCCTATTTAAAAAGTCGAGCTACTACTGCAAATCTGCTAGTTAGCCTCAAATGCCATATTCGCGAAATTTGCGATATAACAGGTGTAACTCCTGCAATTCCAGAAATAAATCTAACAAAGGGTCGCTGTGTCTTTTGTACTACCAAAAAAACAGGTGTACTCGCTTTTCATGCATAAAATGCAAAAAATTCATGTGCCTTGAACATGTTTGTGGAATATGTCAGCTTTGCCTGAGTGACGCTATAACATAAAATGTCTCACTTACTAAATCAAGTGATATATTTTTGTTAAAAACCTGAGTTATTTTTTTTTAGTTAATCTATATTCCTCTTAACTAAAAATTACGAGCTGTTTTCCATTTCAAAGATTTAAAGAACTTTTTTTTAATTTAATTTTATATTACCAATAACAATATATTGTTATACTGGTGTTTTTCATTTTCTATCTGTTGTTTTTCAATAAAATATTTTTCAGTCATTCCTATACACAATATACAATATTTTTATGAATTTTATAGCAATAACTATTTTTTTTATTGTCGGCCTCAGACACCGTAGAGACTCTTGATCCTTTTTTTTTCTAGCGACTAACGGAGGGTTAAACCAGTCTTCTTATAGGTCAAGTGTAGAGTTTTCCTCGTCCCTTGATAAAGAACCAGGTGGCGCCCTTTATTTTCCCCCTTTTGTTTAGTACCAAATTCCCTTATTTTCATTGGTACATTTTAATTTACCCAAATTTTTTAAATATATTCCTATCCCAAATCTATAGATTAATGTCACAAAGCTCACCGTTAAAGTTCAGCTTTTTAACGATAATAAATAATTTTTCTTATTATTAAACTGGTAATAATTTTAATATCTGTGAATTTTGTTTAGGTTTGGTTTACTACTAGATAATCTAGATACAAGACAACATGATTCTTTTTATAACAGATTTGATAAAATAAACTTATTAGGTTCAACTATACTATAATGCATTGTTTTTAGGCGATCCCTTATATTGGATGTATAACTGGGGAACGGTGTTTTATCGTAAACCTATCCAAAGATATCTATGTGGAGTAGTATTTTGTCTTCAAAACATAGCTTTATATATAATAGCAGTTTTTGCATACTTAACTAAACCCACTGCAGTTGAACTTTTACAATATCTAGCTACAGCTGCATCACTAGCTTATGTTAGTATTTCAAAAATATAGCTAAGTTTAAATGTTTTAAATAATTTTTATTTTATTGATATTTAATACAAAAGATATATTTTTTAATAGATATAATTATTAATGAGTATAAATAAAAGATTCGTATGGTGTTCTACTTAAATGTCCTAATATTGTTCTGAAGCTATTTTCTTGCGGCATCTTAACCCATTATAAGCTAGCATCTTAATTATAGATGACTGACAATTTTATTTTTTTTTTTTTCGACAATTAATTTTTTTTTAATTTAAATAAAAATTTACCGTATATATTTTAAGCCGCAGTTAACTTAATTATAATTTTTGTTTGATTATATTATCTATTGATCCACATTTAGTAAAAAAAATATAAACCATGGACAAATTTGACGCCTTTGTTCAGATTTACACATTTAATAATAAAAGTTTCATATCGGAACTTTATGATCTTTTATTGACTTTTTTGAGTAATGTTTATTATAACCAATATTTATAAATTAATTTAGAAAAGATAATTTTTTTTAAGACAAAGTCGCATCCACCCGAAGGTTATTGCGACATTTTTGTAACAATATTAAATTAAACATTTGTAATAATCAATCATTCTAACAATTAACTACAGCTTATAAACAATTAAACATTTGTAACAATTAATTATGTTAAATTTTGTGTAACATGTTTACACATTTTAAGTAACCTAATAAATTGTCCGGAACAAAATTTTTCTCAAGTAATGCTTTCAGGTTATTTGGAAAATTGTAAGAGTATCTTAGATTTATATATTTAGGACAGTCTATCAAAAAGTGCTTTATACTATCAATCTACTATATTGCATATTTCGCATTTTAACGGTTCACTATTTGAGAAGAGATAGGCGTGAGTATACCTACAGTCTCCAAGTCGTAGTCGTGTAATAATAATTTGATAGCTTATAAAAATAGATTAGGCGGGTATTAGGGCACAATTTTAGTGGCTAATCTAATAAATATACCATACATAAAAGGATTATCAGAAAACCTTAAAATGATAGGAAATAAATTCAACATTTCAACAACATTCAAATCAATGAACACATTGAGCTCTATTTTGTCTAAAACCAAACCTAACAATGAACAAAAAAGGACAAAGAATTGTATTTATAAAATACCTTGTGAATGCGATCAGTTTTATTTAGGTGAAACATCAAGGCCATTAAATATTAGAATAAGTAAACATCAATCTTATATTAAAAATAGAGAATTTGATAGATCTCAAATATGTAAACACGCATGGGATAATGAACAATGGAATGATTCAAGTATAGTCCTAAAAGAAACAAAACAAAATTTGTTTAATTTACTAATGTTGATTAACTAATTTTGAAAACGATTTCTGAAGTGGAAATTGAAACGTCAATAAATTACTTTAACTTTTAATTGTAGCTTATTCCCATTTAAATAGTAATTACTTTAAAATGCCACAAGAAAATAGCTTCAGAACAATATTAACCTTTCTAAATATATTAAATAATAAAATGCATCAGAAAAAGTGTTTTGGCCAAAATATCACTTTGTTTTGCACATAACAACACTACAGTCATGGAAAAACTTTACAAACTTGGAGCAGGGTTCGTGAAACCATTTAGAGGAAACATATCGTCAGAAGAGTCATTTAATGTCGGTGCCTCTAGATTTATTTTGAGTCGCTTTTGGCAGTTTTCTTTTTGGTCATTTTTTCCTTCACTGGTTTTAGTTTAATGATGTTTATTTTTTTCCCGCTTTTTTTAGATGCTTTTTTATTTTCTTCGCCAATTGTTTTCTTTACAGCTAAAATTTTTGCTAGCTGCTTGCTCCCTTTTTAAATCTAATTAACGCCAGCAGAAACAACTGGAACGGGTTTCATTATACTTAGCGTTTTCAGATGTACTCACGGAAGTATTTGCATTAGTTTCTTAAACCAATTCATTTTGTTTTTCTGGTACAGAATCATCTTTAGTCTGCCAACTGTAGCAAGGTTGTACTCCGAGGTTGTCTGCCGAGTTAATAACATGTTACATATATACAAGGATTTCCACAGTTTTCACTGTATTCCTTCACCCAACCGTTTTCTCCAATTTTTCCTGTTTAGCCAGTCCCCTTCCTGTAGGTTTCTTCTACTCATTGCTTCTTCCACTTCATCTCTAAAAGATCTTCGGGGTCTGCCTCTCTTTCTTCTTCCTATCGGGCTCCACTCTGTTATTCTATTTATCCACCGATTTTGGTCTGCTCTTCTGACATGTCCGTACCAAGTTAACCTCTTCTGTTCGATGTAGTCTATTATGTCGGAGTTCATTCCCATTCTCCTCTTAATCTCCATGTTATTTGTTCTATCTCTTCTTGTTACTCTGCAGATTCTCCTTAGGAATTGCATCTCTGTTGCTTTTATTTTGTTTTTGGTTTTTTTATTTATTGTCCAATTTTCACACCCAGAAGTGAGGATACTTCTTGTCATGGTATTATATATTTTTTTCTTTGTTTTCATGCTGATGTTCTCATCTCATAGTACGGGTTCAATTTTCGTATGCAGTTTCTTGTTTGTCCTAGTCTATTTTTTATGTCTTCCTCCGTTGTTCCTTTGTTTGATATTATGAAACCTAAATACTTTTACTTGTCTGTTCCTTTGATTTTTTTTACCTTCGTCTATTTCCAGCTGTTTTATTTCTGTATTCTCCGTTGTTAGGTATTCAGTTTTCTTTAGGTTTATTTCCATCTTACTCTTTGTATATTCCTGCTCCAGTTTTCTCATCATAAAACTGAGGTCATCCTGCGATCATTATTTGGTCGTCGGCAAAACTTAGCGTATATAGATATTCGTTCCTTACTGGTATACCCATTCCTTCGCACTTTTTTTCCATGGTTTCAGGGTTTTTTCCAGGAACATTTTGAACAAGGTGGGGGATGTGGAGCAACCCTGTAGTAGTCCCTTTGTCGTCTTAAATGGACTGCATATTCTATTGCCCGTTTTGGGCTCATTATTCAGTTGTAATCCCGTCTTATCTATATTGTAGATGTGTCCAGATTTATTCATCAGATCGGTCTTGGTCAAAGTATTTTCTAGCAGCTGAAAGTAGGTCTCAATGTCTTTTTTGTTTACACCTAAGGTTCGATTAATGGATACTTCTGCTTTTTTCTCTAACAGCCTTGAGACCAATTAAAAAGCCATACTTCACACATCGGTTCGAGTAGGAGAAAATCCGTTTTTTTTTAAATTGAGGATATGTTTGGCCAACTTTTCTTCACCAGTTTTGCCTTAAGTGGAAGAGCATCAAAGAAGGCCTTTCTTTACACTGTCTTTTCTTCATCCTATTTTCTTTTTTCTAGAGTGGTTGCCGGTACCAAAATTTTAAGTAGCCTCATTAATCCCCATACTATTTTGATTAACAGCTTGAGTCGCTTTGGCTAACTGTTATTCGGTTCAACTAGACCTGGAACAATTTCCAGTGCGCTTGTATTTTTGGTAGGCCTACTGAAAAATAAAGGAATTATTAATGAGCTATCTCATCTCAAGAATAAGTGTTCCATCTCTCCTTGTTGCCAAAGGTAAGATGGCGCACCTAAAAAATTAAACACGTTTGGAAATATACGCAATTTTAAGGTTGTGTATGAAACTTTAATGGTTACTTTCATGACAGGATATTGTGACTAACATATATATATATATATATATATATATATATATATATATATATATATATATATATATATATATATATATATATATATATATATATATGTATATATATATATATATATATATATATATATATATATATATATATATATATATATATATATATATATAAGCGAGGTTCCTACCTACTATCTTTTATTATGTGCCATATATTTTCTTCCCAGGTAACTGAAGGCCTTCCCCTTCTTCTTCTTTGTTGAGGTATGTAATTTAAAGCTTTCTTTGGTCATCTATCTTCATTTATTCGCTTCACGTGACCATACCATATTAGTTGTCTTATTTCAATTCTCTCTACACTGGAATATACTGTCCTCCTTCTAATATCTTCATTCCTGATATGATCTTTTTTTGATACACGCTCTACTTAGAAAATCTATTTCTACTTCTTCTATTTTTTTTTCTATCTTTTTTCGTGTTCTGCCAAATTTTTTTCCCATAAGTGATAATAGGCTCTACCAAGGTTCGATAGATTCTCAATTTCGTTTCTTGTCTAATATCTTTACACCATTGTAGAGAGTTTAGAATGTTTACCGCTTTTTTCCCTGCTGCGTTCTGTTTTCGATCTCTCTTTTGGTAGTGCCTTCTTTAGATATTATAGATCTGCGATGTTTATATTCATTACATGTTTTTGTGTTTCTAATCTCTATCTCTGGATCTTTTTCATCATCTCCTATTTTAAGATGCTCTGTCTTTTACATATTTATATTAAGGCCTAATTTTTTCATATTCTTCCTTTAGTTTTCTAAACATGTAGTCCATGTCTTCTTCATCATTCGCTACGACTACCTGATCATCTGCGGAACATAAAGTTGTTAGATATTTACCACCGCCTATGTCTATTTCCATTCCGGATACTTGTTTCCTCCACTGCTCTAGCGATGATTAAATATATATTTTAAATAAGGTTGGAGATCGATAACATCCTTGTTTAAGCCCCTTTCTTATTGAAAATGATTCAGATATAAAGTTTCCTTCTTTAACGATACTTCTTACATTTTTTATATATTTGTGATAGCATCCACGTACTCTCTACTGAGACCTACTTTCGTCAATGTTTGAAACAGTTTTTTCAAAGGTACCGTATCGTATGCCTTCCCTAAATCTACAAACAACAGGTGGGTAGATAGATTATTTGCCTTTCGTTTTTCGATTACCTGCTGCAGAACGAATATACCATCAGTGCACGATCTTCCTGCACAAAATCCATTTTATTCTTCAATGTCTTCGTATTCTCATTCTATTCTTTCTAATATTATTCGACAGTAAAACCTCCCCACTGAGCTGATAACATTTATTTCCCTATAATTAGAGCATCTGCGTTTATCCCCTTTCTTGAATGTTGAGCTGATGTATCCAACATTCCAATCATCAGAAATATTTTGTCATATTTTGAACATTTGTTAAATAGTTGAACCACCATCTCATGTAATATTTTTGGTCCATACTTTACCAACTGAATTCGGATGTCTCCAGGTCCTGCTGATTTACCGTTTTTCGATATTTGGAGGGTTGTTGAACAACTCTGCGGTTGTTATCTCAATTATTTGTGTATGTTCGAATATTTCTTCCATTTTGATCCCTTGGAATTTACATCTCTCCTCTGTCAGTAAGACCTCATAATGGTATTTTCACTGTTTTAAATCTAATAACTGTAAGTTAGATTTTGTCTTTCCTTCCCTCCGGAGAGACTTTATCACCTTCCACGCTTGCCCAACTCTTGTTCCACCTATATACCTATCCACTATTATTTTTTATATATCTTGTTAACTTCCTCCTTTCTCGTTGACATCCATTTCTGATAATCAGTTTTCTTTTTGTTTACTAACGTTTGCATATTCTTTGACCACCATTTTTAATATTTTGTTTCATGTTGGTCTTTATACCCCAAAGAGTCACTTGTAACCTCATGAATGCATTTTTTAAGTTGCTGGTATAATTCTTCCGCTGATATATTTTCTCAATCCACATTTTGTAATTTTGTGACCAGTCGTTATTTGTAAAGCAATTTCGTTGAATCTTCTATTAAGCATTCTAGGTTATATTTAGGGGATGTTACTTCTTGTCCCTTTTCTATATTCTGTACTCCAGTGTTATTATTTTTGCTATAGTTAACTATCACGTTGGTCATAAGTAAACGATGGTCGGATCCACATTTTGATCCACGTTATACCCTTACGTCAGTTGTTTTCAGCTGGGAAGTTTAAAGTTGGATTACATAGTCGATTATCGAGCGCAGATTCCCTAGTAGGTTGTATCCAGGTAAATTTGTGGATGTCTCTATGTTGAAAAAAAGCCATTCATATTTTAAGAGACATTGTTTCACAAAAATCTCTAAGACGCATTCCGTTTCATTGGTTATTTGTTCCCCATATCTTCCTGCGAACTCCTGTTATTTTTCTTCTCTCCCTACTCTGCCGTTTAAATCGTCTAGTACAAAGATTTCAGAGTTTTCTTTAACTTCAGAGAGTATTTCATTCATCGTGTTGTAGAAATCGTCTTTACTTTCTGGATATACATCTTCATTTGGGGAATACACTCCGACAATAACGATGTTGTTCATTTACTTCTGGATGACAGATGAAATATTACACCTTATGGACAGAAGGAGGGAAAATAAGAATAATCCCGAACAATATAAAGAACTGGATAGAACTGTCAGCAGAAAGATAAAAGAATCCAAAGAGAAATGGTTACAAGAAAAATGTCAAGAGATAGAAGAGCTAGAACGAAGACATGATAGTTTTAATATGCATAAAAAAAATCAAGGAGTTTACTTATACTTACAAGAAAAAAACAGTGTGGTAGGTTAATAGAAGAGAACAACAAACTTATTGTAGATAAAGAAGAACAGTTACAGACTTGGGCAAATTACATAAAAGATTTGTTTACGGATTATCGTCATATTCCTACGAACACTCTTGATCTGGATGGACCAAAAATATTGAAAAGTGAGGTGATAAAAGCTATAGATTAAACAAAAGATGGGAAAGTAACTGGATGCGATAAAATACCAGTCGAATTTTTAAAAGTTTTTAACGAGAACAACCTGAATGTAGTATTAGAACTGTTTAATAAGATATACGATACTGGTCAAATTCCATCGGACTGGTTGAAATCTACATTTGTGCCCCTTCCCAAGAAATCGAATTCTAAGACGTGTAGTGAATATCGCCTTATAAGTTTAATGAGTCACACCCTTAAAGTATTCTTGCGTATTATCCATTCCAGAATACGAGCAAAATTAGAACACAGCATAAGTAAAACACAGTTCGGTTTTAGATGCGGTTTTGGAACTCGAGAGCCGCTCTTTGCAATACAAGTCTTGATTCAAAAATGTCTGGATCAACAGAAAGATGTTTACGCCTGTTTTATCGACTATGAGAAAGCATTCGATACTATCAAACATGACAAACTCATAGAACTATTACATCTTACAGGACTTGACACTAAAGACATCCAGATTATAAAAAATCTATATTGGAATCAAACAGCCCACATGAAGAATGGACATATGGTGAGTGAAAACGTAACCATTTCTAAAGGGGTTAGACAGGGCTGTATTCTTTCGCCACTGCTTTTCAACCTGTACACGGAACAAATATTTCTAGAGGCACTGGAAGAGTACAACGAGGGCATCAAGATTAATGGCGTACCAACAAGTAATTTTCGATATGCAGATGATACTGTTATACTGGCCGATAATATCGAAGATTTACAGATGATGCTAAATAGAGTAAATACAATTGGCAACCAATTTGGACTGAAGATCAATAGAAAGAAAAACTAAATTTATGGTGATCAGTAAAAAGAACATTCAACATATCGACCTGAATATTGAAGCCGAACGTATTGAAAGAGTACACCGATTTAAATATCTGGGATATACAGTAAATGATAAGTGGGACCCAGATGTAGAGATTAAGATCCGAATTGAAATAGCAAAATCCAAATTCATCAAAATGAGAAAGCTCTTAAGCAACCGCCACCTAAGCGTTAACCTCCGATGGCGCGCCACGAAATGCTACGTACTCTCTACGCTACTTTACGGAGTTGAAGGGTGGACGTTAACAGCAGCAACTATAAAGAAGTTAGCGGCTCTAGAAATGTGGCTGTATCGACGCATACTGAGAATACCTTGGACAGACAGAGTGACACGCGCTATCTCAGAGTAGACGAATGGGTAAAGAGATGGAATTGTTAACAACTGTTAAAAGGAGGAAAGCGTCATACCTGGGCCATGTGTTCCGTAATGATAAGTACAGTCTGCTACAGCTTATCGTGGAAGGCAAGATTGAAGGTAGGAGAGGTTTGGGTAGAAAGAAGAAATCCTGGCTGAGAAATTTGAGAGAATGGTTTCAAATACCAGAAGCCGCTAACATAATACATGCGGCACAAAACAGAGAAACCTATCGTTTGATGGTCGCCAATCTTCGGTAGAAGACGGCACATAAAGAAGAAGAAGTTCATTTACTTCAATCCGCGATTTAATATTGTTTTTAATATTTTTTCGAATGGCAATGAAGACTGCTCTCTTAGCTCTGTTATCTTTACTCACTCCACTGTAGTGGAGTGAGTAAAGATAACACAATGTATATATTCTCCTATCTCTTCATTTTCTTTTCCCTTTTTCTTGGTCTTAGTCAGAATACATATATATATATATATATATATATATATATATATATATATATATATATTCTTTTTACTAATTCTTTAAATACTTCTGCTTGTTTGGTTCGGTGTCGTCTTTGTTGTTTTGATCCATCCTTTGTATACCGAGGCTTTTGGTCGAAATTTTTAGCATTTATTTCTTTTGACAAGGGATGAGTTGCTAGCCCATCGCCTCAACCCTCCTCCTTAATCCGGGCTTGGGACCGGCACCGGCATTTATTGAGCTACTCAATCTACCCGGAATTTACCGGAGGCGGAGTTATTGTGACTATAATGATTATTAAATTTAAAGTCCAATAACACAAAGAAGGAATTCGGAAAAATATTTTTTATACCACCTGGATCACATATAAATTGATATTTAAGTAAATATTTATCCAATGAATAGAAGCGGTAAGGAGGTTTGCTTATTATGAACTAAGCTACACCAGAGCGTAGCTGCTCCACTTCTAACATTAGCAGTGGTGATGTAAAACGATTGCGCCCTCTCACCTTCTGCGCCGGATGTCCTGGGTTACCCCATATATTATTATGAATTATTGAGCAGAAAAAAGTTAGTAATCTTCGGATTGCTATTAATTTTGTTAATTATTGAATTAAAATTTTAGTTTTCATTGGTATATGGGTTCATGATTGGAAACTTTAGTGACGTTCAAAGAGTTCAAAAAAGTGTGACAGATTTATATGCAGAGAATACAAGACCAGCGAGTACAAATCTAATACGAAAAATGAAGCGACAAGGAGAAAAATATAAGAGATATTCTTATCTATACGTTATTATCTTTTTTACGTATTATGGTATAAGTTATTGGATTATCCGTAATTCCGATAATAACATTTCATATATTATTTTTCGACATTTTCCAGCCACTCAAACACTAACAATAATGACGTACGTCTTTATAATACCGCATTGTGCTTTGTTTTGTCACGCCACATTATCTTTTCTGTTCTACTTGACGTGGCATTATATTTTATTGCTTAGAATGTTAAATGAAGAAATCGTTAAGATAAAGGACGAAAATAGCAAACATAGTAATATATCAGAAGAAATAGACTGTACTTATTGTCAATGTAAAATTTCTGAAGAGATGATTTATTTTTTCAAACGACTCCTAAGAATAAAACAGTAAGTATAAACTATGTGTACTTAAATTATCTAGAGCCATAAGCAGTTGAAAGATACGCGGTGATATCTTTTCTCTACTCACTTCACTTAACACTAGAAGTACCATCATTTTTGTATACCTAACAGCACCGGACGCCTATAAACATTCCATCTATGTGTAAAATTTTTTTATAGTTAAAATAGTAAATAATTTTTATCCCTTTAACCACCCCTGTTGCTGAAACGTTCATGGCCGTATCCGCAAATAGATATGCGGATGGGCTTGCTTACCCTTAGCAAATTTTATTTTAACATACCGACTATCACGGAGTTCTCAAAGTACGGATGGTCGTACTCATCAAAAGAGGCCGAAGTAGAATATAATTTTATGGTAGAACTTTGCTGACCTTTTTCGGTTCTAGGCGGATCCTTTTTGATAATTTTGGGTAAACACAGTCGTAAAAGCTCTTTATAGTATCTTTCTAAAAGAACCTAATTCAAAAGGTTTTACCTTTTCTCACGGTTCCCAACCACAAGAGTCTTGTTACTTACTGTCCTTCTTTTAGGCAAGTTGTCATTTTTGAGTGGCGAATATCCCACTTTTTTTGGAAGCTTGTAAAATTTTGAGAGGAAGAAAAGAGACTCTGGGCAGAACAGTCTTTGAGTAAAGACGCTTGCTAAATCTAATACCATATTAGATTAAATATTGTTGTAAAGTATCTTCATTTTGATTAACTTCTGTGCTTGATACTAGTGAAGTATAGTAGAATCAGTGAAATAGTGCAGCAGTGATCGAGATATATTGTGAGTTATCGTAATCATACTACCTTCAATTACACAGGTCTGCGACCAAAAAATTGTTTAAAATTTAATAACTTATTTTCATACTGTTTTTAACGCTGATTTCGGGAAAAATAGTGAAAAAATTCCATTATGTACAGTTTTTCACAAAATGATATAATAAAGAATAAATAACAGCACTTGTTCTTGCCGTACTTGTACTGCGCCTTACTTCGTGTCAGTAACTATCTGTCGCGCTTCCCCTTTCTCCACCATTAACAAGCAGTGAGCCTTTGGAAAGTCTTACAATTCACAGCAGCTTTTCGCTTGGTATTGTTTTTATTAGTGCTTTAAAGTAGTGACTATTTTCTTGATTGCTTTTGTTACATTTGCGGTAACTATACCGTTAAAAATAAACAAAGAAACGTTTCCGATTTCGTTGAAAAAGTATATTTTGCTTATTCTGGTATAAAGTTAGGCGATCAAGATAAGCCTTGAACCGCCACATAAAGTTTGTTCAGCGTGTGTTAAAGAACTAAGGTAATGGTTTCAAGGTAAGCAGTTCTTACGTTTTGGAATACCAATGGTTTGGAGGGGGCCAAAAATCATAGTGATGACTGCTATTTTTGTTCTTGTAACGTACGAGGTTTTAATTTGAGAAACAAAAAAGATATTTTTCAACCTAACATTTAATCATCCATTCGCCCTGTTCCTCATGGACCTGAAGTGCCACTCCTCCAGATTCTTTGGATAATATACATGATGATCACGAGGCATTGGATCAGCAAAATGATAGTGAAGAAGACAGTGAATAATTTAGTAAAAGAATCGGCAGAAGTTTTAGAATCTAGATTAAAAATTAAACATGTTCCGAAAACATTATTTTCTTGGTATCGATCTAGGAAAAATATTTGTATTTTTCTTCTCCCAAGAAGATGACCTGGTGTTGCAGTGATGTTCCTGGACTTATAACACATTTCAAACTAGAATATGCTCCTGATAAGTGAAGACTTTTGATTGATTCTTCAAAAAGAAGCCTTAAAGCAGTACTTCTACACAATGGCAATAAGTATTCTTCTATACCAGTTGGACACTCGGTTTACTGGAAACGATATTACGAAAACATTGAACTGGTTTTAAGCAAACTGTGGTATTCAGATCACAAATGGACATTATGTGCTGATTTAAAAGTGATTTCAATGCTGCTTGGTCAATAAAGTGCCTATACAAAGTTCCCTTGCTTTCTCTGTCATGGGACACTCGAGACAGAAAGCAACACCATATAAAAAAAGCTTGGCCTTTGAGAGAAATCTTACAAGTAGGGGTTAAAAATGTTGATGAGAGGAAGAGTCTTGTGGATCCCAAAAAGGTGTTATTTCCACCACTTTACATTAGGTTGAGGCTGATACAACAATTTGTCAAGGCATTGACTAAAGAAGAGTAGTGATCTATCATTAGAAAACTAATGAAAGATCACTTTCACCACTTCACATAAAGTTGAGGCTGATAAAACAATTTGTCAAGGTATTGACTAAAGAAGGAGAGGCAACTTTATGGACAAAATGGAAACAAATGAAAAGGAAGCATGGACATCTTTTAAATTAGTTATTATTGGCTTCCTAGATAAAAAGATATCTAAACTACAAGAAAATCGTCGCAGACATGATTGACATTTAAGAAGCTGCGCTGTAACATGAACAATCAACTTCACTTTCTCCACTCACATCTTGATACTTCCCGGCAATCTGTGGTGATGTCAGTAAAGCGAAAGATTTCACCAATGCATCAAAGAAATGAAAAGAAGATACCAAGGAAGATAGAATGTAAGCATGATAGCAAACTACTGCTGGATCATGAAAAGAGATGATTCTCAACGACTTCACATCAAGAAAAACAGTAAAATAAGCTTTGACAGAAAGCGAAAGCGTTATTATAAGGACTTAGGAACCTAAAGAGAAATATAACTGTAATGGAAATTAGTTTAGAATATTATTAATAAATGAACTAAATTTTATAACGTTGGAAAAAGGTGAAACATCACTTAAATTTTATTATTATACCCAAACATACTGCCTACTTTGTGAGAAAACCTGACGTGATAGACAAAAGTGGTTTGCATTTTTGAAATCAGCGCAATAAAGTACATGAAAGTCAGTTATCAAATTTCAAATAACTTTCTCAAAAAATATTTTTTGCAGGCCTGTGTTATCTGAGCGAATAATATTATTATAATATTATATAATAATAATAATAGTAATAATATTATCCAATCCTGGACGAATCTGTGTCAACCATTTCTTCACCTGTAGTTAAGATTAACAAGTACCGACTTATCAATTTAATTAAAAGAACATTTAATTCTTTTATACGAACTTTCAAACAGTTATTAAGAACTTCTCAAAAATAATAATTACGAATATTTAATATTCAGTAAGAACAGTTAATTAAACTAAAAACAGTGCGAGACAGGCAGTTAACTTACAACCAAGTGCGGGTTGGTTTCATTTTTATACTACAGAATTCTTGTAATCTTTTTGTATTCTTTTGAATTTAAAATTAATTAATCTTGTTTTATTTGCTATAATTGCTATCCGTTTTTAAATTGACTGTATCTGTTATCTCGAGATAAGTCCGTAAACAGCGAAGAGAGATTTCTTTAATCAGCTTTAGTTAATTTTTTTTAACTACTACCAGGCTCTCTTCGCTGATAATTTAATTTGAGCATGATTTTAATATATTGTATCTGTAAATAAATAAAGTGTTATGTATATAGTGTACTATTACACGACGTGGAAGCTTGGACGTTAACAGTCAGCTATTTAATTGTGTTTTTTAATATATTGTTTTCTTTTATCCATGAATTTTATTTCTCGACTCCTAATAAGTTTCCTGATAAAATAATACCTCTAAATATTTGCTTATTACAATAAATTATTATTATTATACCTTCGACTAGGAGAAAGATCAGGCTGATTAAGTTTCGTAGGTAAGTAGGGACGGAGTCCACCTAAAATATATATTATTTGTTTATGTAGTATGTTGACAAAATTTATTTAATAATTAACTGTTGATATCTTTTCCTGGATTTGGTCTCAGAACCTAAGTCTCTTTCCTTATCTCTTTTCGTTTCTAAGGTTTCTTCTTTTTTCCCTTGAACCCCAAAATGTTAAGTGGCGCCCTTTTTCTATTTTATCTTATCTTTGGTAATTTACCCATCTATATTTTTGTTTACTTCTGTATCTTTTCTAATATATCTTATTCTGTCCTCTCTTTACTTATTTCGTCCGTTGAACATATTCCCAGTTTCAAAAGCTAGTTTCGAACCCACGACTTGCTCTCCACCAACCATCTGGGTGTCAACCGCAGTGTCTTGATTGGAGACCTTTTTAGCACCATCCAAAAAAGTTACATATGCATTTAGCACCTATGTTAGTACTTTGGTGCTAAATTCATATGGGCCATGTTAAATATTCGTAGAACAAAAAAGACGGCTTTTTATTAAAATCAGTTAAAAGGAGACTGATTTTAAAATATTTGTAATGCATGATTAAAGAAAACTAAAACAATGCAATATTAAATACCACAAAATATATTTTTAAATAAATTGTAAAAAATTTTAAATGTTTAAAATGTAATATTCATGTGAAATTCAAGCATTTTCCCATGTTTGGTTGCAATTGTTTGATTTGCTGCGATGTTGGATGAAAGATTGTGGCATCTTTTTAACCTTTTTTAGAAGGTCCATCTCTAGGTGGTGGCCCAAATGGAAATCTTTTTGAACCTCTAGTAATTCACAACTTTCTTCGGTTGATTAAAGTTAATTTTACTCTTATATAGACAGAATGAGTTTTGTATTAACTCGACGGTAAAAATTCGATATCTTTTGATCACAGTGTCCTATCGACAAAAATCAAAATGCATTTTAAAGGAGGAGAGTGCAGCTTTCGCATAAAATTTTTGCATTTTGCCGAAAAATAAGGCAGTTTCTATAAAGGTGATAAATAAATAAACGTTGCGCGAATTTTTGTCACTCTGAGATAGCGCGT
>NW_027314105.1:0-17617 GCF_040954645.1 Diabrotica undecimpunctata
CGCGCTATCTCAGAGTTGTTTTGGTTGACATGTATTTCAGGTAAGCTTTTTTCTTTTCTTTCAATTTTTGCTTCACTTCTGTACAGAACCATGGAGTTTTTCGCCTTAAGAACGATTTAATTTTATTTATATTTCCTTTACCAAGAATTTCTTTGGCCGAGGCTAAGATATTAGGCTTAATTTTTGCCCAGCTTTCTTCAACTCCATCACTTTCTGTGATATATGTGTTTCTGCTTTTTTCGGTTATTCTTTTTTTGGAATAGGTATCTTGTGGAGTCATCCTGTAAGCTTTCTACTTTTATCTTTGTGGTGTATTCTGGTGTTTTGTTATCACATATATGTGTTTTCATTCGGATTTTGCTCAATACCAATTTATGATCGCTTCCTATTTCTGCTGATGTTAGTGCTCTTACATCCAAGATTTGCGAGAGCTGTAAATCTCTATTCGACAGAATATAGTCTATCATATAGCTTTATCCTATACTGTTTTTAAAAGTGTATTTGTATTGTTTTTTGTGAGGAAAAAATGTGTTATTATTACGTATTTAGTTTGTGCTGCAGAGGTGCGTCAGAAGGTCTCCGTTTTCATTTATGATATTTTCATTATATCGCTGTTTTATTCCTGTAACTATATCATTGCCAACATGGGCGTAAAATCACCTATAATGATTATATATCATTTTGGTCTCGTTTATTACAGTTTTCAGGTGTTCGTAGAAATTTTTCCTTGTGATGGTATTTCTGTTGTTCTCTGGTGCATAGATTGCTATCACATTCAGAGGTTTGATATCCAGTTTAACTTTTATACTTACTATTCTTTCAGAGGTATATTTACATTCTTGTACTTGGTGTAAAAATTTTCTGTGTATTAACAGGGCGAATCGTTCTTTGGCTCTTGTTTCTTTCGAAACACCACTCTAAATCATCACTATTACAAGTTAGAACTTGAATATATACCAAGAGCTATAAAGAAAAATTTCCATCGATATCTCAACTATAAATCTCATCATCCTTCTCCCATAAGAAGTCTGTAAATATAAGTCTTGATGATAGATCTATAACACTAACAGATCCAGAATACACACCAACTGCAATAAAAAAAAGCAAAAAATGCCCTCCTAAATAATGCATATCCCGAACATCTAATCGAAACCATTTTCAAATCAAGACTTAATAAATTTTACAACAATACAAATAACAATAATCCCAACAGTATTAAGACAACGTATAGAACTCTTCCATATATAAAAGGTTTATCCTAACAACTAACGAATATTTTAGCCAAACCAATCAATTTTATACCAACTCAATCAATGACAAAAAAGATACAGAGAACCTAAATAAAATATATTTTAATCTTATTTAAATAATAATAAATATAACATCATAAAAGACTTAAAGTTATAACATATAATTAAAGCTATAATCTCCATTTTACCTTTTTCGAAAACACCAACGATAAGGCCATGTAAAAATAATTATATATTAATGAAAGTAAACCATGAGATATCAGGGGCCCGTTTCACAAAATAACAAGTGTTGTTAGTAACAATTGTTAATATTCAGCACTTGTAATCACAATTTGTTAATAACTAGCGTTTCACCAAAAAAATATTTAACTTGTTCGTTACATGTGTAAATTTGTCAGCAACAAGTGTACCTACTTCACGCATGTTAGTTACAAGTTTGTAAATAAACATAACCTTAAAATAGTTTTGTTGACAATTTACTAGTTAAACGTCAGTCGTTATTTATAATTCTGTGACAATGTCGAAAAGCGTCTTAAATGGTACTAAAATTATGATTTTAAAAGAGATTAGAGATAAGAAAGCAATTCTTTTCGGCAGCTTTTCCGACAAATTAACAAAAAAAGACAAAATAGAATGTTGGAAAACTGTGCACCAAAAATCCACCAGTTTAGGGCTTGTGCCTCCAAATAAGAATTGGACTTACAGCCGTGAACGCGCTATCTCAGAGTTAAAAAAAAACAACAATGGTAAGTGTTAGCGTTTAATTTGCCAAAGTGTAAGCGTATCTGACACTTTTTTTCGTATTGCAGAAGAAAGTTGATAACAGGAGGAAAACTGGTTCAGGTAGAGGCACAGATTCTAAATTTACAGAAATGGACAATGTAGTTCTCGACATTCTTGGGCCGAATAATCCAATTCTGTGTAGTCTCGGCATTTCTGAAACTTGGGAGCAAGATCCTGAGAACGTTGAACAAGAAATAGAAAATTTGCAAGATCACGGTGCAACAAACAAAATTAAAAACACTAATGTGTTTATTTCTACTGGGAGCAGCAGTGTACCTACTGCATCTTGTGCAAAAAGGAACAAGTCGAAAATATCTAATGAAAATGACCCAATTGGCGAAGCACTAATCGATTTAGAGAAGAAAAAATTACAACACCAAATTGAAATCCTAACAAAAGAAAGTTATCTAAAAACATTAGAGATTTTAAAACTAGAACGGGAACTACATGTGACCCCTTCAAAATTCACTGCATCGTTCGATTCTGCTGTAACCTACCTCATAAATGTAGAAGAGTCACCTACCAGTGAAAGCGTGGAATAGTCGACCATTGTATGAGAAGTTATGTTATTGTTATATTTGATTTTTTAATTAATTATAAGAAAAACGTTTTGTTTATAGGAATTACTTCTTTGATTTTTATTTCATTATTATGCTAAGTATTTGTTAAATGTTTTGGAAATTATTTTTTCGTTTAAATAAAAAGTAAATATTGTGTATTATTCTATATTTATTTATTTTATATTCTTTATTGTTTTAAAGTTACACTGGAACTAGTTTCTATTTCTAAAATAATTTATCAACTACTGTTGTCTTTGTCTTGCATTCAAATGAGCTGGTTGTCCGGCTATTTCGTTATCGTCTTCCATTTCTTCATTATCCATTTGTCGGTTTATATTCATTCTCTCCCGAGTAATGTTATACAGCGCTGTGCAGCATTTGAAAACATTGACTGCATATACTGGACTCAAACGAAAGTAGTTAAGACAAGGAAATTTCTCCTTTAATATGCCTAAAGCATTTTCGACTAAACGCCGTGTTTTCTTATATGCTCTGTTGTAGGTAGCCACAGCCTCATCCACATTCACCTCAATTGGGGTCATAAGCCAATTTAATAGAGGGTATCCAGAGTCACCTAGAATTATTCTATTTGGAATTGGATGCCAACCAGCTTCCATTCTCTGAAAAAGCGTGCTATTTCTCAGTACTCTCGCGTCATGAACACTTCCCGGCCAATTTGCATTAACATAATAGATTTTCAAGTCTGGTCCACAAACAATCATACAATTAATATAGTGATTTCCATTACGATCAACAAAAGCAGGTTCGTTTTCAGTTGGAGCATCTATTTTAATAAGCGTCCCATCAATACAACCTATAACTTGGGGAAATCCTGCTACTGCAAAGAATTCTGCAGTCGTATTTAAAATATTTGCCGGCCAAGCAACAACTTGATGAAATTTTATTTGGTTAATTGCGTGTACCACTTTTTTTACACATCTACTGACACTTGCTTTGCTGACCCCATGAGTATCTGCTATGACGTGATATTGTCCTCCACTGCCTAGCCAGTGTAATACTATACACAATTGAATTTTTGTTGCCAGTGCATAAGAGCGATTCGTTGGATGCGCAAAGACAGGTGTTATGTCTATACGAAGTTGTTCCATTTGTATAGAAGTCATCCGAAAACGTTCATTAAACTCGTAAATTGATGGAAAATCACTATTAATTCTTGGTCTGAATATTCTCCTTCTTCTTTGAACAAATACCTCATTTTCATTTTCTGACGAAGAGCTGCTACTAAACAACATTTTTCCTACACTTATTACAATTGTCAAACCAACTACCTACCTTCAAAGTTAGGTAGAAAATGTTTAGTTCACTACAACTGTCAACTACAAACTTGTAAATTATTGTTGTGTTGAACAAGTAAATTTTTGGTAGCTTACAAGTAATTTACTTGTAAAATTGTAAAGTTCAGTAGTGGTTATAAGTGAATACTTGTGCATTCGTGAAACACTAATAACGAGATATTTTGCCAAACTTTTAAGAATTTCATTGTAACTGACAAACGTGTAGTTTTTTGAAACGGGCCACAGATATCAATTTTTACTTCTGTAAATTCATTAATGTCAGCGTCCCGTTTTACGTTTTGGTAAGTTTTTTTATATAAAAGGAAAATTGGTTTCGAAAAATTAGTTTACGTATTTTTTTTTATATATTTTACGATAACTTTTTGTTCCTAATCTTGTACATTTTAGAATCTTGACAAAGGCAAGGGTTACCTGCCGAAACATTGATTTGAATGTCACAAGAAAATGTAATTCCAAATTTAATATTACTTATTGAACTTAAACCCAAGAAATAATAATTTTATATTATATATATATATATATATATATATATATATATATATATATATATATATATATATATATATATATATCTTCCGATTTTACCTGTATTGCCATATTTTCCCCAAAAGTCTACATCTACATTATTAGTGACTACTTGTTTTTCATACTTCGTATAACCTCTATATTTTTTATCCGGTTCACTTACATAGTATTTCTAAACTTTCCTTTATTTTGTAAACAAAAAATGTATTTGGGTTATAAAAAGTAGCGTTCATAACTTTTACAATTATTGCATAAAAATATTAAAATGCTTCTTACCCAGATTATATTTTTAGGCGAAAATTTCCAGAGATATTGTTTTGATTACTGACAAAAGCAGGTGATTGTGTCCTGCGGATAAATATAGAAACTGTAAACTGGATCTTTTAATTAGAAGATTCCAATGACTTCGATTACGACTTAATTGTAACAATGTAACTCATTATATCAAATCGCGCTTAAACAAAATTGTATAATCCTATAAGTAAAAGTTTAATTGGGGTATTAGACATATCAAAATCTTTGTGATTGAAATAGTTCGTAACATATTTGTTTTATTGTATGGATTTTATGCATTTAATATAATTATAATTATTATATAAAATTGGAGGTACGTTATATATATATATATATATATATATATATATATAACGTATATATATAACGTACTATAACGTAATATATATATATATATATATATATATATATATATATATATATATATATATATATATATGAAAAGATATGAACGTCCTTAGTTTAGTTTTAATCTGGAAAATAATCTCACAAAGAAAACTCTTTTAATTATTGTTTTTTTTTGTATTTTGGTATTTTTTCAATAATAATAATTAAAGTTGATTGAAGTTTCTTGTTGATTTCTACTCATCACCATATCCCAATATCATTAACATCTCAATTGGTTTTTTTTTTCAGGTAAAGGATTCATTGTAACTTTTACTTCTTCTTCTTCTTCTTCATGTGCCATCTCCTCTAAGAAGGTTGGCAACCATCATGACAATTCGCACTTTCGATACCGCTGCTCTAAAGAGGTCAGCATAAGTGCAGTTAAACCAAGCTCTCAAATTGTTTAACCAGGAGATGCGTCTTCTTCCGCGACTCCTTCTACCCTGTATTCTTTCTTGCATTATTAATTGCAACAAGTTATAACACTCGCCCCTCATGTCATGTCACAGATATTGCAGTTTTCTGACTTTAATTGTATTTAAAACCTCTGTATCTTTTCCCATTCTTCTCAACACCTCGACATTCGTGACTCTATACACCCAACGTATTCTTAATATCCTTCTGTAGGTCCATAACTCGAAGGCTTCTAATCTGTCCGAAACATCTTTCTTTAATGTCCAAGCCTCCAACCCATAAAATAATACGGAGAACACGTAGTATCTCAGAAGTCTTATCTTTAAAGAAATTGAAATGTCCCTGCTGCAGAGTATTTTTTTCAGTTTGTTGAAAGAATTTCTTGCCCGTCCTATTCTTGCCTTAATCTCTTCTGGGTACTTATTATTTTCATTAATTATTGTACCCAGATATTTATATTTTTCAACTTTTTTAATTTGTTTTCCATGTAATTGTTATGTTTTCTTGGCGCTGTTGGGCTTTTGTAATTACCATAAATTGTGTCTATTTTGTGTTTAGGGACAGTCCGTTTTCTTCACTGACTACCACTCTGTAAACGATTTGTCGTAAATCCTCAAGACATTCCGCTAATAAAATAGTGTCGTCGGCAAACCGTATATTATTGATTGGTCGGCCATTTACTTTTATTTCCATATTTAGTTCTTCTAGGGCTTCCTGGATTATTTCCTCTGAATACAAATTGAACAGAGTAGAAGACAGGACACAGCCCTGCCTGATGCCCCTCTGAATCTGTATTTCATCTGAAAAGACGTTGTTCTCTTTTACCACAGCCATCTGAGTATACTAAATATCGCTAATAATCCTGATGTCTCTCATATCTAAGTTTTTCTTTTAAAGTAATTCGATAAGACGGTTATGTATGGCTTTATCGAAGGCTTTGTTGTAATCCAAGAAACACATATATACTGACTGATTAACATCAATGCACCTTTGCACAAGTACATTCACAGCGAACAGGGCTTCCCTCGTTTCCAGTGCATTTCTAAATCCAAATTGTGTGTCGCTTATGTCCTGCTGAAGTTTGTTGTGTATTATCCGGTGTATAATTTTTAAAAGTATTTTGAGCGTATGACTCATTAAACTTATTATCCGGTGGTCTTGGCATTCTTTTGCATTTGGGTTTTTTGGTAGTGTTATGAATGTTGACATCAGCCAATCTCTGGGAATGATTCCTGTACTGTATATTGTAATGAATAAGTCGACCAATATTCCAATTTGCTGTTCTTCTATTAACCGTATTACGTCTACAGGTATTTCGTCAGGACCTGTTGCCTTGTTGTTCTTTGTTCGCTTTATCGCCTCTCATACCTCATCTTCTGTTATGTCTGGACCGTTGTCGAACTTTTGCTGCTCTAGTACTATCTCAGTCCGTTCGTCTTTAAATAGCTCTTGAATATATTTCTGCCATCTTTTAAGCCTTTTACCGACGTCTATAATTATTTTGCCGTTTTTATCCAGCAGTATGTTTGATTTTTTTTTAATATTAGTGCCTGTTATTTCCCTAATTCTTTTATGAAGGTTTAAGTTATCATGTTTCTCTACCAACTGCTCAATCTCTTCGCATCTGTCACTATACCATCTTTACTTTGCATTTTTGATCTTTCTTCTTATTTCTGTGTGTATAATATTATACATATCTTCTTTCTTCTTCCTACTTTATAAATAGGCAAAATGCCTGTTTTACTTCGGTTTTTAGCCTCAATTGACGTGGTCTGAGCATGTTTTCCTCGGTCGTAAAAATAAAATATAATTAATTTAAATCAAAAAATAACATATTTATTTTTAGAAGCTATTAATAAAAACTCGACTAATAGATCGACGCAAATTCTCGTATTCGCTGACGATATAGTTATAGTGGGCAGAAGTATGAGAGACATGGTGCAGTGTTTTACAAGGCTTGCGGACGCAGCAAGTGAATTAGGACTTGTGGTAAACGAGGAAAAAACCAAATATATGTTAGTTTCTAAAAACCCTCGAAATATCCAAGAAATAATTCAAATTAACAACCATACCTTTGAGCAAGTCAAAGAATTTACATATCTTGGATCGCTAGTAAACGCAACAAACACGACAAGCGACGAAATAAAAAGACGCATAGCAATAGCAAACAGAACTGTTCACAGCCTCCGGAGACATTTAAAAAATAAAAATATAAAACGTGCACTAAAGCTTAATATATACAGGACCTTAATAAGACCAGTTTTGATATATGGGGCTGAAACGTGGATCTTATCTCAAAATGATAAAAGACTTCTTGGTATTTTTGAGAGAAAAATTCTTAGAAAGATTTTTGGGGCCGTAAATGAAAATGGGCTATGGCGTCGAAGATACAACTTTGAACTGTATCAGTTATACACCGATCCAGATATTGTGAAGTTTGTTAAAGTGCAGAGACTTAGATGGGCTGGACACATTGCTAGGATGTCAGATCACGAATACACGAAGAGATTAACATTTTCACAACCAGAGGGCACAAGAAGCAGAGGACGACCACGAATGAGATGGATTGATGATGTGGAAGAAGACCTACAGATTCTAGGGGTTAGAAGATGGAGGAAAGTTGCCAGGAATCGACAGGAGTGGCGACTTCTTTGTGAGCAGGCCAAGATCCACAACGGATTGTGGAGCCACTTATGATGATGATTAATAAAAACTCGTTTAATTATTGTTATTAGATTAATAGTTTGGATTTATGAGAAATAAAAAAACATTTTAGACAATAAAATTTTTTACAAGCACTGCATTTGTGGCGAGTTTGCGAAGATTTGGCTTGGGCATATTTCCAATCGTGGTTGTATGTTAGCCTTTTGTGGCAAACCATACATCTTCTTTTTTTATTATTATTCACTAAAATACGATTTTCGTTGATGTTATTAGGCGGAGAAGGTCTTGTAAAATTTTCGTCCAAAAGCTGAGTGACAACTTGTTCTTTGAATTTGGTGATGGACATTTTGTTCTTTGTTACAATCTAATGTACACAATACGCATTTATTAGCATAGTTTCTGTTACTAATTCTACTGATAATTTTCGATACCATTTGTTCCCTTTTCGTGAACTAGTAAAATATGCCTTCAGAAAGATCGATAAAGGCTTTACATTTATTGTACTCTAAAATTATTAACGGTTTTCTATTTTCTATTTCCTTGCCAGGTCTTCTTACAGGAGCCATTGCATTGCTGTGTTTTGTTAAAATCACCAAGACATCTTTTTTGTCCTTCCATTTTAGAACAGTACAACCTGTGTTGCTTTGTAAACTTGTGGACTGATACTCATCTAACTTTGCTTTCACAACTTCAGGAGAATTATCTTTTCTGTTTGAACGTGAGGTCTCCTTTTTATAGTTTATAATGCTGAATCCAAATCGATACAAGTGGCCAACAGCGTTAATTATTTATGAAAATGGGCCACTTGCATCCATTTCGATACAACAATGTTTTTATGAGAAAATAACATTATAACATATAAATTATAAAAGACACAGTTAAGTAGGGCATTTTTAATACATATTTATAAATTTTACACAGTGGCCCCCAGAACTTCGTTTATTTCTAACATGGTGGCGCTTAACGTGTTAAGAACAGATAAGGAGTCACGCAAAAAGTGTATTTTTTTAAACCTTTTTTTTTTATATAATCGCAGGCTTTATAATACCAATCGCTTCTGCAGAAAAAATAGAAGTATTGTTATTTAGTTTAAATTTTTCTTGAACGGTTGTTAATGGTATATAGGATATACAGCATACCATAATTTTGTTTTGATGCATCGGTATATATTTGCAGAAAATCTGAGAGATTTGATATGGAGGCGCTTAATGTATTATTACTTATCAACAAATTTTCATTGTATACAGGAATATTAATTTCTAGTGGCTCCAATATGTCAGAGAATTCAGATTTTTCGACTGAATTAGGTCTTTTTAAATCACTATTGTGAGTACTTGTATTTCTAAAAGCGATACATAATAGAGGAGGAAGTTTTTTGGCCTGTACGTGTTAGTTAAATTGTGGTTATTTAATAAGACTATTTTATCTGTCAGAGTGGGGTTTTTGAAAAAGGACTTAATATTAATTTTTTCTGACAACCATTCCCTTCGTAAAAATATTGGTGGTTCTAGTGCTTCAATCCTAAGTGATTCCTCAGGCGTTGAACACATTGTACCCAAACAGAGTCTTAGGGAAGTATTTTGAATTATTCTTAATCGTTTTAGGGCTGATTTATATTGAAGAAAACCAAGTTCATGGTATTTACAAAAGCACAAAAAATCAAAGTTAAGCTAGTACTAGATAATACAAAAATTGAACAAATATCTTCGTACAAATACCTTGGAGCATGGATCATAGAAAATACTGATCAGACAAAAGAAATAAGATGCAGCATTGAAATTGTCAACTTTTACTAGAATGAGAAAACTTTTTGTTATCGCGATATTACGCTTCGAATAAGAATGCTTCGATGTTATATTTTCTCTAACCTTTTGTATGGGGTTGAAGCTTGCACACTTAAATAATCCAACATTAAAAACCTAGAAGGATTCGAAATGTGGTGTTACCGACGTATTTTGAAAATATCATGGATGAATCGCAAAACAAACGAACAAGTTCTCGAACAACTAGGAAAACAATGCGAATTTTTTGAATTCCATAAAAACCAGGAAATTGGAATAATTGGGGCACATCATAAGAGGTAAAAAATACGAACTACTAAGGAATATAATGCCGGGTAAAAACAAAGGCAGAAGAAACGTAGGAAGACGTAAAATCTCGTGGCTACGCAATCTCCGTAAATGGTTTGGATGCAGTTCAATTGAACTATTCAGGCGCGTAACCAACAAATATATAATTGCCAGAATGATTTCCAATCTCCGATAGGAGCGGAACTTGAAGAAGAAGAAGATTCATATAACGTACATTCTATGGACCTAATAAAGGTTTTGTAAAAAGTTAAACACGATTGTAGATCTGCTCCCTACCAGGTTCCTCTTATGAATTTTAAATAATTTATACCTTTTAAACATTTTGATCCTATACTTTGTATAAATGATTTCCAGCTAAGCTTCTTTTCGAGAATAATTCCAAGATAAGTTACCTCATGTGATACTGGATATAAGGTACCATTTACATTTATATTATCAATATTGGACAGATTATGTCTTGTAAAGATGGTAACATTAGATTTTTGAGGGCTTAAGGAAAACCCTAAAAATTCAAATTTTAAAGTAGTTAGCTGTATATGTGACGTGAGTTCAGTTCTTACAGCTTCTCATTTTTTATTAGTGTTATAAACGACAAAATCATCAGCATACTGTATAATATTATAATTATTTTTTCAATCGTGTATTTCTTTTGTAAAAATGTTAAACAAAAGGGGAGAGAAAAACGGAGCCCTGTGGTAAACCTGTGGATGATCGTCTGGTACCTATTACAGAATTGTTATTCGACCTTAGATAAACTTTTCTTTGAGTTATAAGATTGCACAAGACATTACACACTCTCGCAGAAATATCTGCCTTAAGCAATTTTTTTCTTAACCCTTTCGTTGCAGCTAAATAAAACTATTTAAAATAACTTTAATGATATTCATTGATACCTAGAGACCTAAAAAAGCGATTGATTTTTTTTACATTGTTGCGTGTCCTTGTATCCTTAGACAAGACACGGAACATATATGTCCCATTAGTGTTAAATGGTGGAATAAATAAATCCCATCAGTAAAGAAACGAACTTATATTCAGAATAAAAAAAAGTACATTACACAAAAAAAACATTACTTCTTATGAATGATGTGGTAAAAAACAATTTTTGCGTAGATTGCTCATTGCTTTCTGTACAAACAGTCGTAGTTTGGTTCTGATTTATTTTGTGAACATCTAAAGGACCTTCTCCTACTAGATATTTGTTGTGGCAAATGGTCTCCAACGTTGATCATCTGTTTATGTAATTTAGATATTCTTCCGGAACTGCCACTTATTCGTCTTTTTACAATTGATTTCGATCTCACTAATTCAATTAGCTGTTCTGCTAGTGGCACTAGAAAATTCAAAAGTGAAAATTTTGTATTATTTTGTTGTACACTTTTTTATGCAAATCCTTGTAAATAATTTAAGAATTTACAATAGCGTACATAAGTAATCTATAAAAAACTTTTCTCAACCATTTCACAGATTTTAGATCCATATCATATGTGCTAACGTTGTGATCGGCGAGATCTACTCATCCATAAAATTATTGTAAAAAAGAATTGCTTCGAGACAAGTGAACTCAGCTTTTTCTCCAGTTTTCAGCTTTCTGTTGATAATTCCAATAGTTGTACTGTGACAGTTGGACATCAGCATCACTTCTTTTGTATATTTCCTTTAAGTCGCTAAAATTCCTTCGGATGAAACTAAATACTCCATATCACCCCTTAACACTTTGTTATTTTTAAATTTAGCTACGTTTATACGATTGGTCATATAGGTTCCTAAACATGGAAAAGTTGGAGTGTTTAGTAGGTTGAACGAAGTGAAAAATCTATCAAAGCATTGACACACATCTGGTGACCGTATGGTGTTGGCTAGAGTTTCAACAACTCGTTTTTCTAGAGTTTCAGTAGTTAGTGTGGATTCTTTTCCCGAGTAAATATTGAAATCGTATGTATATCCTGTGAAAGAATCACTTCGTTGCCACATTTTTATCCTTTTTTTACTGGCTTCATAGGAAGATACTGCTTTGAACTTAGTCATTGAGTCGTCAATGGACTGATGGGAATTCTCAGTCCTCGCCTTTACAAAAGTTTGTTTCAACCACTTCATCGATGTAGTATATTCGTGATACAGTACCATTTCCGTTATGATTATTATAGTAGGACTTAGATAGCAGGAATAAACAGCTATCTTTTGAAATAGCTTTTTTTATGAGAGAATTCGAAAGTGATTCGTTTTGTGACCAGTAGTGTGAGATAGATGTAGTTTATTGTAACACATAACCATAGTACAATCAATGACTGTCATCATTTCGTACATATCTGTTTTTTTCGTGTTTCATTTTATATTTCTGTTTTTTGGAAGTGCTGCTATTCTTTGGTTTGTACAGTTTGTATGCATAAATAAACTACGCGGAAATAATTTTAGAAAAATATCAACAGGACGAGAACCTTTATCAATATTTAGTATTGTTATCCAATTTTTATGGGTAGGAATTTCTTTTTTCGGACAAAAGTTTGTATTTGGTATATTCCATTGTGCATTTCTTTCAGACTCATCTTCAGATATTTTCGCGTTATTAGAACTTTCTTAGTCGGAAATAGTTGTTTACATCCGCAGGGTTCAGTGTCGGATTTAGTTTATGGACCGCTAGGGCTAAGTCATACTATACCGCCACTCTCCAGTAGATATAGATATAGAACAATTCATTAAAACTATTTTAATATTATTAGTTAATTTATTATAAATATACAAAACAACCACACAGACACAAACTCACAACTTATAAAGTAAAATAACATAATTATTTACAAATAAATTTTCCTGGACTTCCTACTTGCAAACAGGTCGATGATTTTATTAAAATCTAATTTTGTACGCAGATCATGATTAATATTTAAAACAGCGAACGAATTTAATGTTTCTTCCGTCATCGTATTTCTCAAATAATTTTTGACCCTTTTTAAAGTGGAAAATGATCTTTCACCAGTTGCGTTAGTAACCATCAACGATAAGAAAATGCTTAGTGATATTTCTACGTTTGGGAAGGTTGCAATTATATTATTTTTATGCAAAAGCTCCATCACAAAAGTAGCACTGTGAGTTGTTGGATTTTTATACTCAGCTTGGCCTAGTAGTGACATTATAAAATGTTTTAATTGAATACACTCACTTACTAGAGATGTATCCAAGTCATTCGAATACATATTCACTAATACCGACGCTTTGTCTCAAACCACGTTATCCTCTGGAAGAGGTAGAAAAAATAAAAATGAGAAAGTGATGGCAAGATCTTCATAAGCTTTTCCCCTAGATTTCAGATTATTTTCCAAATAATCAATTGTTTTATACAGCACTTGGGTTCTAATCTTATTTTGCGATGTAAGGATCTCTTCTGTATTTGCTTTGTCAAACTGTAATTTTCTTTTGCGACTTCTAATTTCTTTGTTGTATTCCGTTTGTTGTGATAAGAGCTGCCCCTTTTGTTCAATTACATTACATTTATCACGAAAAAAATTTCGTGTAAATTGTTTGCTTGACAGCGAACTGGCATCTTCTCGTCGTCGTTAGAGGATAACTTTAAAAGTGCTTGCTTTATATCTTGATAGCATAAATTAAGAGCTTTTAATGCATTAAAATCCTGACCATCGAGTCACATTAACTCTTTTTGGAACAAATGTATGGCCATAATTTTTCAATAGATCAGTGAGTCGTTTCCATCTGTAAGTTGAAGCTGAGAAAAAACCATATATTTCTTCAGCAACTAAAAAAAAGAAGTACTTTCCATAGTGCATTCTGCTGCATGTTTCACAATCAAATTTAGGGAATGGGCTGCACATGGTATGTATTTTGCCAAACTATTCCTAGATTTTATTCGGTCTTGGAGACCGCTATAAACGCCAGACATGTTATTCGCATTGTCATACGATTGTCCCCTGCAGTCATCGATATTTATATTCAGGTTGGACAAAATTTTTACTTCTGGCTACTTTTAATGCTGGCTTCCATATCTTCGGCTTTGTGGTCAGTGTTATCTAAAAACTGTGTGAACCTCTCGACAGCTGTTGCGGTGTCCAAGCAATACCTAATAATGAATGGCAGTTGATCTGTACGTGTTATATCAGGCGTAGAGTCAACACTGATTGAATAATATTTGTCACAATGAATTTGTTTTACAATTTCTTCTAATACGCGGTCCGAAAGCACTTGCAAAAATTCAAAACAAATCATTTTTGATTAATAAGATACTGAACCACAGCCTTTTGAAGCATATTTTTCAATATGTTCTTTTGAAATAGGATCATATTCCGCCAACAACTCTAGTAATCCAAGGTAGTTGTCATTGTTAGTAGAACCAAATTTTTCGTCGGTTCCTCTAAAGAATTTTATGACACTAACGACTCTTTGTAATATGTTTCGCCAATATGTGGTCTCATGTTCAATTTGTTGCCGCAGGGAATCATCGATCTTTCTCATACTCAATGAATTTCTTGAAATAAAATTTTTATGATGTTCTAAATGAGCGACTGACCTTTCATGACTGTCACAGTTTTCTTTAGCCTTTTTCCAGTCGTCAAATCCGGTAAAAAAGGAAAAAGTGCAATTTTCGCTTGAAAAGAGTCAATAATATAAGCAAAATAAAGAGCCTGTGCTTTTGGAATAAACTAACCAGTCACGCCGAATTTTTTCACGATTCTTTCACACTTTATAGAAAAGTGATTTAGTGCAGTACCTGTTTTGTGTTCCTGTTTTTCTTTTTGAAGATTTAAAGTCTAAAGAATTAAGATTCTGTGTTTTGAATTCTTTCAGCACTTCGTCTACACAATTTCTTGGCCAGAATTTTGGATCTTGTAAATCAACTCGATTAATACCACTTTCGACTAGAATTTGACGTTCAGGAGAACTCTTTTCAGGTTGTAACTTGATATCACAAAGTGGGTCTGAATTTGCTGTGGATGAATTATCTCGACGTGATGAAGATCCTGCTGCAAATTTTATTTTATTAAAAAAGTAACTAAAACAGTCAAATAAACCTACCTTCTAAAACATCTGAAACTGTTGCAATTGGATCGTCTTGAAAAGAAGTGCTCGTTGGTATACTATCTTGCCTGGATGTCTGGTAAAAAAACTGAATCTTGGGGGCTGAAACTTTTGTCGTTTCCAAAATGCACCTCCTTCCTTTCCGCTCATTTTTTAGAATCATCACGAAAACACTTGACTAATAAATAAGTAAAATTTGAGACTAGTCTCGAAAACTACGCTAACACGACTGACGACTGACGACATGGCGTGTTGGAGCAGGACACGCTGCCGCCAAAACGTGTTTTTGTGCGACCTTATCGGTGACGCACGGATCTTATCGGTGACGAGACGAAGTTTTATTGCCATGCTATTTCAGAAAATCAACCCCATAAATTTTAAATATCCACATATAGAATTAAAACGTGATGGGAACGACGTACCGCCTCTCAAAATTTACCGCCGGGGGCTAATAGTCCCATAGCCCCCTCCCCTTAATCCGGTATTGGCACGGTTAGGAGGATTCTCAGGTACTTCATCAGAATCTGAGGCAGAATCGTCACCAGGTAGGTACATTATCACACTCTGAGGCAGCATAAGGTCCTTCCTCGGATTCATTTTCAGAAATATTTATGAGGTTTTCAATTTCTTCTTGAAACTCTTTTTGTATTAGATAACGTCCACGTGCCATATTAAGTTTGCAACCAAACAATACAAATGGGATAAATACGATCCGGAATAAACTACTACTGAGGCTGTTTAGTTAACATCAATTTATAGGTTATATACGTGATGTTATGTAGGTTGCATACTACTAGGTAATGAGTAAGGAATGTCTAAAAATACCGATAGGTTCAAATAACATGGACTTTGAAAACAAACAGATGCCAGAAGATTTTTTGAAATCTGCTGGGACATGTAATGAAAGTACCCCATAGTAATGAAAGGGTTAACATAATGATATTAATTGCATCGTAGGCCCCTTTTATATTGAAAAATGTAGCACCTGAGTAATAGTTATTTAAAAATCATAACTCAATGACTGTAATAAGAAACTGCGTCAACAGTACTAAACCCTTTTTTAGAACCAATTTGTTCCTACGGAAAAAAGGAAGTGCTAGTCAAATGAAATTCTAACTAGTGCTTAATATGGTCATCTTATCCAATCACAAAAAATATTATATTTTAAGGGAAAAGAAAAATCTCTGAACAATGTATAATATACTACTATAAGATCGACTTTATTACAATATCCTCACAAAGTAAAATTTATATAAATCGTAGACTTAATTGCCTAGATAATTGGGACGTTCCATACTTAAAGCTCTGTATATATATATAGAAGAAATTACATGTAAATTAGGTCCTTAAATTTAATTTCAGTATCACAAAGTTTTCAAAAACATAACATTCCTATTACCCACGTTTTTGCGCTTTCCATTCAGCTGTAAAATAAACTACCGGTAGTTGATGACACTGGATCTATCTTCATACATGTACCTACTTTAAAAGATTGGATTGGGTAATCAGTTTTTCGTCATGAAAAATTGTGTTTTTTATTGCGTTATTATAAAAATAAATTTCAAGCCCCCTACTTCACTCAGATATCTCAGAAACGATGTGAAACAACTATAGTGTTTACACTTCGTACATAAGTTTAGTTAGTAAAACATATCTAACCATTTTTAAACTAACAATTCAGTAATTAAATAATTTGACTGATTTTGATCTATAATAATAAAAGTTTAGGGTCTTCTTAATACTCCCAAAATATTTAATACGATTAACTGATTACGGTGTCAATGTTATGGTCAAAAATTAATTGAAAACTTAAATTCTTTAGTTAATAAAAAACAAATTACAAATCGCAGTATCTAACTAAAAGAGGATTTAAAAAGATTTCAAAAGAGATTGGTTGATAATCTATTGCAAAATAAATTTAGAATAAAATATGTAAGCGTACATTTGCTGTGGGAACTTGTGAAAGCCTTCAATAAGACTCGGAGATATAGTGAGTATCCTCATAAATAAATACTCGCTGACATTACAAAACCTTTACAAACACATAAACACTAAATACCACCGAAATATTCCAAGCAGGATGATTAACGGTCGTAACGGACAACAGTGACAACATCAAGAGGGATCAAGCATGTAGATACGGGGGGAGTCTATTTTTATTTAATTATATATTATACATAATATACGATTTGTTCATATAATAACTTGGTGATTAGAGGACCGAAAAAGTAATAAAAAAATCGGAAACTGTTTTTATTATGCAGACAAAGTACCTGCAAAAATAAATAGACTCTGAGATAGCGCGT
>NW_027314106.1:0-17603 GCF_040954645.1 Diabrotica undecimpunctata
CGCGCTATCTCAGAGTTAAACAAATTAAAAAACAGAAAGTCACCAGGAGAAGATCAAATACCAAATGAACTCTTAAAATATGTAGGTGATCATCTTGTACAACAACTGCAACTTCTTATTAATAAAATAATCACCACGAACAGAATACCAGATAAATAGAGGAGAGCGATCATGGTGATGTTCTTCAAAAAAGGAAATAAGAAAGACTTCAATAATTATCGAACAATAAATCTATACAACACTCAACATTGTTGTATAATAAATACAACACTCAAATTGACAACAAGAATAATAGCGACAAAAATAAACGAACGAATATCTCTCCAAGAGGAACAGCAAGGATTTCGGACAGGAAGATCATGCACGGATGCAGTTTTTGTAATAAGACAAATAAAAGAAAAGTCGCTGGAATACAACAAACCAGCATATATGTGTCTGATAGATTTGAAGAAAGCGTTTGATAGAGTGAGAATTCGGGGACGCGATACATTTATTATATGAAAAGGGAATATCACTGGATTTAGTAAAAACCATTGAGAATATATATATATATATATATATATATATATATATATATATATATAAAGATAACATAGCTATGGTAAGATGTAAAGGAAAACTATCGCAACCTATCAAATATGAAACTGGCATTAGACAAGGAAATTCGCTGAGCCCATTAATATTTAATCTGATAATGGATGAAATCATAAAGAAAATTAAAAAAAGAAGAGGATATAGAATGGGAGAAAAGGAAATAAGGATAATATGCTACGCCGATGACGCCATAATAACAGTCGAAAATGAAGATGACCTACAAAGATTAATTAAAGAATTCGAAGATACGGCGCTCATATACAACATGGAGATCTCAACAGAGAAAACGAAAGCGATAGTGATATCAGCGGAACCGAGAAGATGTAAACTAGTCGTAAATAACAAAATAATAGAACAAGTGATGGAAACTAAATACTTGGGAATAAAACTGTCAAGCTACGGAAAAGTGGAAGAAGAAGTATAAAAACAAGTGAACATGGTAAACAGAGCAACAGGATGTCTCAACAACACAATCTGGAGAAACAAATACCTCACAACGGAAACGAAAACCAGGATATATAAATCAACAATAAGACCGATAATGATGTACACAGCCACAGTACACGCGTGGACCAAAAGAAGAAAAGTGGAATGGAATCAACACATCGAAAGAATGACAGAAAATGTACGAATAGCAAGAGACAAATCGCCAAATGGAAGAAGATCATTGGGACGACCAAGGAAAAGATGGTCAGCCAACGTCAATTGAGGCTAAAAACTGAAGTAATACAGGCATTTTGCCTATTTATAAAGTAGTAAGAAGAACAAGAAGCCTTTGTTTATTATTATGGTTCATTATAATCTTATCTTCCAACTTTCTCTGGTCAGTATTTTTACTGATTATCTGCAATATCACCACAACAGAATATGAGGACTTCTTTAGACATCTATCAGAAAAGTTCTTAATTGGAGTTGACTGGAATGATAAGCATACAGATTAAAGGTCGAGACTATGTACGACAAAGGGAAAAAATCTCAGACAAGTCATAGCTAACACAAACAGCTCTTAGTTATCTACAGAGCAACTCACCTACTGGACATCAGATCCAATTAAAATTCCAGATCTACTAGTTTGCTATATCCTTCATAGCATGGCCTCAAATTGTTTTGACATACAGGCATCCTGGGATCTGACCATACCCCCATAATTGTCACACTATCCAGGCACATTATTAAACTTCCGAATGTCCCTAAGTTGACCAAAGACCAAAGACCAACTGGAATATATTTGAGTCTTACATAAATGAAAATATAAATATAAATATTAGATTAAAGCAACCAGATGGTATCGAGAATGCCGTGTTTCTTCTCACCTAAACTATACACGCAGCTGCTGAAGTAGCTACATCCCTCAAAACAACAAAGAGCAAAGTGACACCAACATACCCGTATACATAAAACGTCTTGTTGCACAGACAAGAAGAGCCATGCGCATATGGTAGAGAAGTCGCAATCCTACAGATTAAAATTAATACAATATATTAACACGGCAACTTAACACTGCTCTACAAGATGCGAGGAGTGACTGATTTGAACTATTGATCAACAGTCTGTTAAAAAAGGACTACAGCATCTGGAAAGCAACGAAATCAGTCAAGAGGCCTACAAGCATATAGGACAGCAAAAATTATCCTACTGACTACGATATATAATAGTCTCATTAGATTACCCTATTACCCGTTTATTTGGAAGTTTGCACAAATAATTGTGATAAGTAAACCTTTCGCACATATTACCACCTCATATACAGCTTACTTCTAATATTGTCAAAAATCTTAGAAATGCTTTGCTCGAAGAATCTCAGAATACATCGAAATTAACTCACTCATCCTAACATACCAGTTTGGTTTACGTGAAGCCCGTTCAAGTCTACAACAGTATCGCAGGATTGTTAAAAAGATTAATGTATGCCTCGAAGAAAAAATATACACCGCTACCTTTCTGGATGTAGAACAGGTTTCCGACGATGTTTAGCATGACGGCCTCCTATATAAAATTAATCATCCTTTTTCACACCTTACTATCTACTATTTAAATCAGACATCATAGAACGTTACTTTCAAGTCAGATTCCTTACAGAAACCTCTTATTACTATCCCATATAATCCGAAGACTTCAAGGAATTGTCCTTGGTCCATTATACCTCATATATAGGCTGATATCAACAAAAAATTTTACTACAGTAGCCATGTTTGCAGATGACACCACCATAATATCCATCGATGATGACCCTCAACTAGCATCAGGAAACCTTCAAATATACCTGAATCTACTACTAGACTGGATAAATAGATGGAAAATCAAAGTTAATCACACCAATTCTAATCAAATTACATTCACGAACACAACCATCATATGCTTGAGAATCACACTGAACGATATATTACTACCAATGAAAACAGAAGTCAAATACCTGGGAATGACACTTAAAAAGCACGCATCTTGGCAAAAAAACCCCATAATACCATAAAAATACGTCAAATAAATTGGCTAATAGGCCGAAAATCGCAACTATCTACAAATAATAAAAATCTTGTGTATAAGTGTATAATAAAGCCTATATGGATATATGGAGTGCCAGTATGGGTTGTGCCAAGCCTTCTAATACCAAAATCATTAAGAGAATCCAATCCAAGATACTCAGAAGAATGATTTTCAATGAGCCGTAGTATGTTAATAACAAAACATTGCAGGACGACTCTGGTATAACGTTCGTTGCAGAAGAAATCGGTACACTTACAAGAAACTATCTGGAATACCTGCCAGCCCACCACAACGAGAAATCAAGGCAACTACACCTCCAACCAGAAGTAAGACGAACATTGAAGAGACAATGGCTAACATATTTGATTCTTGAATTTCAGTTTTAATTTTAATTTTTATTTTAATTTCAATATTAGTTTCAAATTTAATCGAACATTATTTTAATTTGTTAGTGTTAGGATTGGGAATGTTATCAGTGGATAATTTCTCCTCTCATATATTTGCAATATTTACATTTATTAATAGCTTCCAATAGCAGATTCAGATTGTAGATTTGCAAATTTAATACAAAAAAAAATTAAAAAGGTATTAATTATTTCCAAATTATCAAATTATTGGTGGAGCACAACCAGATTATTAGTTCCCCAACAACTATTTTTATTAAGCCTTTATATCATTTCTGATATTAACGAGTGTCCACTTCTGGCATTAAAGTCACCCACAACTATTTCCATTTTAATCCCATCGATCACAATTTGCAGTTCATCATAAAACTTTTCACTATTTATTATGCAATCATCTTGGGCTCCATTTATATTTACCCCTTTTTTATTTATCTTTATTCATCATCATCATTTTTCTTAGTGACAAATAAACACGCTCTTCTATTTAATCTACATATTTCTTTTCATTCAAATTGTTAAAAACAAATTTTCTTCTATACATACTTAAACTTTGCCCTTCGATTCTAGGCGAAGCCGCTGGTACATGCGAAATAATTTATACTCTCTGATTGCGAGTGCAGTTATGTGGTAGAATACGCGCTATCTCAGAGAACTTCCGAGACCGCATAGCCTATCATTTGCCCGCTACTCGTAATCGTACCTAGTTTACACCAAACTGATCTAATTGGAATCCACGGATATTTGGCTCCAATTATACAAGCTATGCTTGGAGTTCGTGGAGGGGCATGGTAAACTATTAGTTGTGGAATGTAGAAAATGCAACTTTTTTACAATGTTAATTACATACGTTTTTTAGGTTTAGAAGAAAGGACACGTGATTAAACAAGTATCTAATTCACCTATTATATTTTTTTACATAATACGTAGTAGGTAGTAGGCACGATATTAGGAAACTGTAAAAAAATTTTGACAGTTTAAATTAGACAAAATATAATGATATTATTCCTGGTTACTCTAGATTAGTCGTAGGGGCCATGGTTTTGCCTAATAAAATCAGATTTATGGAAGGAATAAAAGTTATAGAATCACCGCTTAAGGTGTTGAGCTTGAAGAAATACATTGGAATGCGCCCTGCTGGAGTAATAATATTGTAAGACATTTTTGCCGGGAAGATCCTTTTGGATTGTTCTGGTGCCAATTGCATCTTAAACTTATTTTAGGTAGCTAGTATCGATGAATAGCTCAGGGGGACCGACGGCTTTACGTGCTCTCCAAATCACAGTAAACGGCTCGTATCAATTTTAGAAATGAAAATATTGTTGCCCCATGTAAACAGTGACCAGAGAACATTCTTTGTCTGGATACCTTCTGTAAGTGGTAGAGAAGTACGCTACTTATCAGTGACGGTTCAACGTGCCTATTGTACTAAGGTATGCTTGTATTACACTTGTGATTATTGTTCACTCCAACAGGCTTACGGACTTCGATCGATGTGTAACATAGTGAATACGGAGAAGATGGAGTACCACGTAATGGCTACAATTTTAATCTATAAAAGCATTGTATGTAATGTAGGAGCCTTGATTATATCTGGCATATGCGTGGCAATATGCGATTACCTTCCCCATTACTATCTAAATTCCAGGCATTGAAGATTTCAACTGTCAACACTTGGTAGGTTGCACTACTCCTAGATGAAATGGAGTTATCACTCACTTTGACATGGTTCCTTAGGTTGGATAGGTGGTGATATGTTGGTGCTAGAGTAATTTAGCAATCGTTCAGTAGAACGAGAGATTTCCTGAATTTTCTCGTTGACAAATAACACTTTGTTTCAATCAATTATAATTAATAATAACTTAACACATGCTTATTATACAGTAGTTAGGGTAAGGCATCCGCTGATACATATACAGACCGTAAATATAAATATTGACCTTGCTTCTCATGCACATTCCGATTTTAAAATCTAATATGTAGGTCTTTGTTCTACAAACTATTTTTGCGTAGATATCAGAATTTATGGTTTTATAAATAAGAGTCCAGCGGGTGTAAATAACTATAATAAACATTAATTTTTATGACAAAGGACTTGTTTAAAAACTACTTTACTACCAAGGGAACCAAGAATCTGTTAACTTTTGCTGACGATGTCGAAACAATTGCACAACCCACTAGACATGCGATAGAAATTCTTACCCTTTTTGAAAGCGGGACCAGAGAAATAGATTCTGAGGTCAACAAAGATAAGGCCAAGTACATGGTAGTTATAAAAAAATTATTAGATAAAACATTTTAATAAACGAATAGAATTTCGACGTTGTCAAAAAAATCAAATACTTAAGAGCAGTGATAACAACCAAAAATAGTTACGAAAAAAATGTGGTAGCTGGAATCATGACTGGAAATAGAGCGTATTATTCCCTAGAGATGCTACGTAAATCAAAATTGCTTTCTGAGACAGCTAAAACAAGGGTATATAAAACTGTAATTCGCCCCATAATACCGCATGGAAGCGAGACGTGTACACAGAACTAATGTGAGACAACAAAACTATTCGTCTTAGAACGGAAGATCTTCGGGACAAGCTTTGAACATTGTAGAGAAAAAGAGAACAGGAGAGTGGAGACAAAGACAATATGAGTAACTTTAAGGACTCTATAGAGCCGAAAACATAGTACGATACATAAGAGCAAATTGGATAAGACAGGCAGGACATATACTAAGGAGATCGAATGATAAAAGACTACTAAAAACAACCTTCTGGAAAAGGCCCCATGGTAGAAGGTCAGTTGGTCGCCCAAGAAAAAAATAGAAATATGCAGTAACGATATGGGAGATTGCTGCACAAGACCGGCATGAGTGGAGGAAAATGGTAAACGTGACCAAGAATATCAGTAAGGTGTAGTAATAAAGCTGGTAGTTACCAAGATTTAACCAGCCCTTTAATGTTATCCGCCACCCAAGAGCTTTTGATTAACACAGGAAGCTGCGGTGGGTCCGCTCCTATACTGGGAAAACACTCACAGTTGCTCTGAAAAAAAAAATTTAACTAAGTGGTGGTACTATCTTTTGATCCATGCTAAAGAGATCGTTAAATGCTTAAAGGTAAACAAGTATAATCAGTTGACGGAAAAATGGCTTAATATTTAGCAAGTTAAAGGTATTTGTCACTATTTAAGCTAAAGGTATAAAGGTGTCAAAGTTCTCCTTAGGGTACTTCAACAGCCACGTTTATACTAATTTAGTTCCACGTAGTTACAAAACTTACGTCTATAGCCACATAGGTTGGCTATAGACACGACCAACATTATGCAGGTATCAGGAACTCATTGAAAATCTTACGGTATCCAATGTGTAAAGCCGTTGTGGTGTGCTTGCCAGGCTACCAGATTCACCTGGCGCAATTGTAAATGGCGCAATTGTAAATATAATTCTCTGAGACAGACATGCCGTCTGACAGTTCCACTGGAAAGCTTAATTTTTTAACATAATCTTCTTCAGAGTTTTTTGTTAATTATCTTTTTTTTTTTCTCAGATGTCAAGAATTAATAGCATTTTTAAACATATTAATAACACCCATGTTTGATTAGTGCCAAGTGGAATAAAAAAACTCTTTGATTGTGATTCGAAATACAAACATAGGTGTACAAGTGCACAAGTTTACAAAAGTATAAGTGCAGAAGTGTAAAAGTACCGATCAAAACATCCTGGTGGGATGATACCCTTGCAAATCAAAGAACAGAGGTCAAACGAAAATTTAATTCCGCCAAAGGAACAAGCGAAGCTCTGACCGAATATAATAAAGAAATAAGGACAAAAAAATCTTGAAGAAGGCATTCCAAGGAAATAAAATAGACTGAAGAAATGTCAGGGCTCCATAAAGTTCTCTTAAAGGACCCTAAGAGTATTCCCTAAGTATTCCCTTGCTCGAAAAGGAGTCAAGTAAATAAACTTTTAATGGTAAAGGGATCCTAAAAGAACTTTTCAGGGTGCAACTTTCCTGAGTCTAAAATAAAATGATACCTCTAGACATGAAAGCAAACTGAACTGGATACCATGACTTATGGTTCTAGGGAAAACTGGCGTGTGGTAAAAGAAATGGTGAACCAGGATAAAATTAAGAGGGGCAATAAACTCATTTGAGGTATATAAATCATCGAGTATGGACAGGATTTCTACAAAGTTTCTACACACTGGAAATGATCTACAGAAAGTTATGTATGATACTACATGCTAGCTTATTACTGGGGTAGTTAATAAGGGTAGTTTTTATATCCAAACTTGGCAAAACCGGACAGGAAAAAGATAAATCCTTGAAGCTGATAAATCTGATGTAATTCGTACTGAAGACTCTAAAAAACTACTCGATATGCATATTAGCGATGGTGCATTGGTTAAAAGATCGATACATTAGGGACAGTATCAGTATCGAGCAGGACTCTCTACGAAAATGGCACTTCACGATCTCGTAGAGACAGTGAAGTATATTCAAAAGGCAGCTATGGAGGCCCTACAAGACTTATCTTCTTTACACATAGTTTTAAGGGAAGAGGCAAAATTACATATTATACTAGACTGCAAAAAAACTTGAGCAACGTACTATTAGATCAGGATAGTTAAACGAACGGTTAGTTAAATGAAATTTGTGATACCGAGTAAATGATGATTTCTGATCATATGGTACCCAAATATTTACTAACAGTACCTTTCTAGGTAAATACTTGCCAACAAGTTGGACCTGAGTTGGAAGATGAGACAGAGAAAAAACTTGGCCCAGACTACGGTGTTACCTATTATATGGACGGGTCTACAACTGCGGAAGTGTCGGGTGCAGGAATATTCAGTATTGGTAGAAATGTTAACATTTCTATTCCACTATAATATAAATATCTCCGTATTTCAGCGCAAGAGAAATTAACATGAGGGTTTCCCAGGTTTAAATATATATATATATATATATATATATATATATATATATATATATATATATATATATATATATATATATATATATATCAATCGGTTTTAAAACGTCTTGCGACGTTGTCCCATGCCTAATTTCCATGACACTTTATCATCCCATTGGCCCTCTCTAAGATCTCTTGCGCTCATGTTACTCCCTCTCTCCAAGATTTCTTGGGTCTTCCTCTCTTTCTGCGGTTTGGTGGTATCCATTTGATAATTATTTTTGAGAGTCTTGAGTTATCCATTCTCTGGACGTGTCCGTACCATATCAGCTGTTTTCTTTCTATGTCTGTTGTTACAGAGCCGTCAACCCCCATTCGCTGTCTTATCTCATCATTACGTATTCTCTCTCTGCGTGACACTCCTACTGATCTTCTAAAAGCGTCCATTTCTACTGCCTCCAGTTTTCTTCTGTTGTTATCGGTTATTCGCCAAGTTTCCGCTCCGTACAATAGAGTGCTTTTAATAAGAGATTCGTAGATATTGTGTTTTCTTCTTTTTCCTATTTCATGACTCCACAGTATGCTGTTTAGACAACCTATTGTTTTTCTGGATTGTGTTATTCTTCTCTTTATTTCTCCATCATCTTTCCCCGTTGTGTCAAAAACGATTCCTAGGTATGTGTAATGGTCGCAGGGCATGATGATTTCGTTATTTTCTAATGTGATGTTCGATAGTTCGGTACCTATTGGTAGGTATTTGGAGCTATTAAATACTCCGCAAAATATTTGGAGCTACAAAAGACCAAGAGCAGTGGCGCAAATGACAGAATTTCGAATTATATCAACTTTTTAATGAACCAGATGTCGTAACGTTAAACACAGTGACTTAAATGGGCTGGACACATAATACGAATGCCAGACAATATGATTGCTACAAAGCTAACGACAGGAATATTTATAGGAAGAAGAAGTAGAGGCTGACCGCAAATAAGGTGGTTACATGGAGTTGAGACCGATTTAGGGATACTAGAAATCACAAGATAGCAACATGTAGCCAGAAACCGAACAGAATGGGTGACAAATTTTAGAGCATGCCAGGATCCACAGAAGATTGCCGACTCAAAGATGATGATGATGATGCTTTCGAACTGAAGCCGATCAATATATGCAGAGAAAATTGAATCCTGTGGCTAATAGATTATGTCTAAGGTCATCTCTTTCCTCTACACACACACAATAGATGCAGAGATAGCCAAGCGCCATGGCGGATCTTATGAGCCCTAAGGTGGACTCTAGGTAGTGTGGGAATTTGCAACATTGTCCGATGCCTAATTTACATGCCATTCGATCATTCCATTTGCCCTCTTCAAGATCTCTTGTGCCTTATTGCCTTATCCATTGCCTTAGTTATTACGTATCTCCAGGATTTTTGAGGTCTTTCTCGTCTTTTGCGGTTTTGGTAAGGACGCCCATTTTAACTGTCTTCAGATTTTTTGTAATTCTCCGTTATTCTCCAGGTTTCTGCTCCGTTTAATAGACTACGGTTAGTCTATCCGCCTATCGGATCAAACAGCCTATCGTTCTTCTTGCTTGCGTTAATCTTTGTAATATTTCTTGATCATCTTTCTCTGTCGAGTTGAAAACCACTCCAAGGTACGTGTATTGTTCACAGGACATAATTATGTCATTATCTTCTAATGTGATGTTGATAATCTCAGTTTCTATTGGCAGATAGGTATTTTTTGCTGTAATTTTTATGTAATTTTTAACCCACACTTTCTATATTTCTCCTGAAGTTTCTTTGCCATACATGCCAGATCATCTTTATCATTCGTTAAGATGACCTGGTCATTAGCAAACTGCAACCTATACAAATACATCTCTTCAAGGTCTACACCTATAACTATTCATTATTGTTTTAATGCATTTGCAACATATATCTTAAATAAAGTTGGCGAAATACAGTATCCTTGTCGTATACCTATATTGTCAAGGGATCTCTGTGATAATTTTGTTCTTTTTTAAATTTGCGATGTTGTTCCTTCATGTTACTTCAAAGTAGCTAATACTGGTTTCTAGTACAGTTGGTTTCTAGTACAGTTACAGAGCTTGTTTATAGGAACTGTATCTAAGCCTTTTGTAAGTCAACAAACATAAGGTGGGTTTCTAGATTTGTGCTTCACTTTTTTTCTACACGTGCTTTCAAGCAGAATACATCATTAACACAACTTCTTCTTCCTCTTGTTCTTCGTACTCGTTGTCAATAAGGTATTAATGATGAATGAGGAATTAATCGTCCATACAGACTACTAAATATACTAGTCACTGATATTTCTCTATAGTTCGCTTAAGTTTATCTCCTTTTTTGTGAATAGATGATATATAAGCATTTTTTCATTCGTTGGGTACGGGAGTGTCATTGTAATATTGATTTATGCACCAAGTGAGAGTTTAAATAGTTTTTGTGTTCCACATTTTATCAGTTCGACACGGATATCTTCTGGTCCTAGAGATCTACTGTTTTTCAGATCTTTTATAGCTTTTTGTACTTCTATATTTTATATCGTTATTTCTTCACTTTAATCTTTACTTTCGTTAGTGATCGAGTTAAAAATTTATCCCTATTTTCTCTTGCTGATTCCACCTATTACTTTTTCCATTTTTGTATTGATATATTGTATATTTAACTTAAATTACGTAAAAATTACCCCATGGAGGTTAAACTATTTGTAGGTGTATGTAGAATAAGCAGTTCAAAACCAAATTTGTAAAATATGACAAGCATATTGAATATTTTATGACAACAAGCAATAATATTAAAGAAATAATTGCCCACTTTTACAACATGCAAAAGTATTAAAAACATTGTAACTAAAAATTATTTTGTGTCAGTTTAAGTTTTTAATTGTCAAAATAACTCTATTCACAAAATTATTGATCTTTTACAAATTTACAGGTGTTTTTCCCGAACAAGTTTGGTACATTATACCCATCTGAAAACATGCATGTTCCAAGAACCGATTAGTTTGCATTTCGAGGTCATTTTCGATCACGCCATGTTTTGCCATTTAAATGTTATTAGTTGCTTATTCTTTACTTTAAAATGGTAATTATAATACGACAGAGTTCATGACTATTGTGCTTAGATAGAATTTACATAAAATATACTTGAATACATAAGACACAACAGAAAATGTACGCAATACAAACACAAATTATACCATTTTTCATATAAATAACAATAACAATAAATATATAAGACATATATGACAAAACGGACTAATTTTTAAACTAACCTGTCGTGATTGCCCTTAGTTAATATCAGACATGCAAGTAGAATACAAAGAAATGGACGCTAAAGCACAAAACCTTTTAATATACAAACAAGTCTTCAAAGATATTTAAAAAACATATTAAAGACAAACGTATTTATTGAATTACCAGATTAGCTTTTAAAGATTATGTCAAGGTACGCAGGGAAAAAGGAAATATATTGTTTCTCTACATCCAACTTATTTTTAAATCTTCTTCTTTCTGTGCCTATTCCTTTCGAATATTGGTGATTATCATAGCCACTCGAGAGAGTCCAATAGTTGCTATAGCAAACCATGTGCCCAAATTTTTAAGCCAGGAGATCCACCTATATTCAGGACATCTTTTTTCTTTACAAAATCAGCTGTAACAGCCCATAACGTTCGTCTTTTTGCATAATATGTCCCAAGCACTCAAATATCCAGGGTAGCAGGTAACACTACGATTTCGGTAGAAGATATGTTGCTGCAGGGCTTGGTGACCCTGCCTTATACTAGCGTACCACCTTCCTTACATTCTTGAACTAAACAGACCAACACGTCTTGTCAAGTGAGGCAGGTTTTAAACTCAAGTCAAACACCCCCTAAAATAAAACGAAAATGTCATTATCTTAAAATGTTTTATTACTCCAGGCGAGTAAGAAAAGATTTATATGGGGGGGGGGGGGGACAAAATTCTGACAGGTAAACATATCAAACTTTTAGAAAGAAATCCATTAACACTCAAGGTTATAATGGTGCTAGCAACAACAAAAAATGGGATGTTATAGGCGGTAGCGAGGTAAAACAACGAGAGGATAGCGTGAAAAAACTGAAACAACACAAAAAAAAGTTTTTCAATTATATGCCCCTACATGTGGCCATACGGACTATGAAATATAAGCTACGATGACATTCCTTTAGCACTAAACGACACAGAATCACACTTTACTATAATATGTGGTGACTTCAAAGCTAAAACGGGGAGAAAGGCAGATAAGACAGAAGCTTCACGGAGAATTTGGTTTGAAAAACTAGGAACTAGATTATAATCACTCACAAAAGGCAAATCTTTAAAGGTGATACAATCCTGAACCAGTTTTTAACAGGTAGAGAGTTAGGAAAAAGAGATACCGCATGATCAAAAAGAAGTCTACACCTACCTGGACAGAACCTAATAATATAAATGCATTGTAAAAACATATCAACAGCATTTCAATACGAATACAAACCTAAATGTCAACGGTCAAATGTCAATGTTAAGGAAAGCCAGAAGATACACTGCCAAAATAAATCATATAACGAAAGAATAAGTCCCAAAACCCAAGCATTAATGAAAGAGAGAAGAAAAATGCAACGTAATGGAGTAAAGAACACCATGAACTTAAAAGGATAAATAAAAGAATATAAAAATCTGTTGGTTTTTTTTAATAAAGAATGGACAACCGAAAGCATAAAAGCCAAAAAATCCAACAAACGAATGAAAATGAGAGTCTTAAAGTTCCAAGGAGAAAATTGACAAAATGACAAAAAAAGAGGAGACAGACTTGTAGATAATATAAGGAAATTGCACCAAAGTGAAATACCTACAAGATGGTATAGTGCATTTATCATTTAATTACACAAAAAGGGCAATCCAACAGACCTCTAGAATTACCGATTCATAAAACTGTTAAACCACCTCTACAAGTTATTCACAATAATAATAACAAATAGACTGAAAACCAAATTAGATTTCTACTATCCTAGGGAGCAGGCAGGTTTTAGGAAGAATTTTGGTATGAACGACTACCTCCACTGTATAAAAGGAATTATAAAAAAATACATCGAATAGAACCGACCACTGGTCCTGGCCACTAGAATTTCGCAAAGCATTCGATAGAACTTAACAGGGTAATGAAAGCGTTGGAGGAAAGTTGCATAGATTATGGGAACTTCAAACTAATTGCGAATATATACAATATTGCAACCGTGACCGTAAGACTACTCAAAGTAACAAACTGTACAGAATCGAAAGAGGAATCAGACAAGGGGACACGTTATCTCCCAAAATCTTTACGGCAGTTCTGGACAATGCTTTAAAAAAATTGGAGTGAAACGCCAAAGAAACTAATGTCGACGGTGATGTGCTCTTCCACCTACGATTTACGGACGGCATAGATCTGATAAAACAAACTAAGTTAAGAGTACAGGACGTAAAGGTGAATAGAGGAGCAGAGTGCGGCTCGGACCACTGCCTGATAATAGGAAAAATATATACACCATTCGTAGACAGGAACCACACAGACATCAACAAAGAACACAGAGAAAAAATAGAGAGAACTACGTACACCTTAGATAATCTAGATAACGAGAGCACACAGTTACTTTACTCCTGGAGACTAACACAAAAACTACAGGAATCACACAGATCAACGACGGATGAATACGAACATATAAAAAACTGCATGAAAGACGCAGCGCTAGAAGCCTTAGGGTCACAGGTACGAAGAGTAGATAAACCATATTGGTGGGATAAAGAAGTGGAAGAAAAGATAAAAAGAAAGAAGGAAGTATATCTACAGTTATTACAGCAGGGAGACGAACATACAAAACAACAATATAAAAACTTGAATAAAGAAGTCAAACGAGAAGTGGTTAAAAAGAAAAATAGTACATGGGAACAAAAATGCCATTACCTAGACAACCATATAGGAGGGACAAAGAGCTCTGAAGCCTGGAGAACTATAAAAACGATGAGAACAACGACAAAAAACCAAGTCATAATAAATAGAATACCAGAGAACACATGGGTAGAGCATTTTGAGAACTTATTAACAGAGAGAAGAGAAAGGTTTAAACAGACAAATGAACAAGTGGAAGTAGAAGGAAGAATCGAAATATCAATAGAACAAGTGAATGAAGCAGTTAAGGGAATGAAATTAAAAAAATCTCCAGGCCCAGGCGGAATACATCCAGAGTTGATTAGGTATGGATCATCAAAACTGTTTGGGATGATCCGAAAATTATTCGAAAGATGCTTAAACGGAGAAGAAGTTCCAGAAGAATGGAGACAATCGTATATCTCTCCAATACACAAGAAAGGCACAAAGATGGATCCTAAAAACTATAGAGGGATCGCAGTAATTGCTACTATAGGCCGACTATACTCAAAAGTACTACGAAACCTGATAGAAAATGATATTAAAGACAAACAACCCGAAGAACAAGCGGGATTTAGGGCCGGACGCTCCACTATGGATAATATCTTCACATTAAAAATTGCAATGGAAAAACGAGTGCAGAGAAATAGAGAAACTCATATAGCTTTAATAGATTTGGAAAAAGCATATGACAGTGTACCGATCTCCCAACTATGAATAGAAATGGGTAACTTGAAAATAAACCCAATTCTTATTAACGCCACTCAAAAATATTACGAACAAAACTTTGCAAGAATTAAAATGGGACAAGAAATCACCTCTCCTTTTCAAACAACAAAAGGACTAAGAAAAGGCTGCTGTCTGTCACCCACCTTATTTAAAATCTATTTGGACAGATCCTTAGTGAAATGGGTAAAAAAATGTAGAAACATGGGAATAACGATGGAAGAAAACAAGCTATATACACTTTTCTTTGCGGATGACCAGGTAGTAACTGCCGAAGACAGCTACGATCTTAGCTATATGGTAAGAAAACTGCAAGAAGAATATGAGGTGGCAGGTCTAAACATGAATATGACAAAATGTGAATATCTCTCAGTGGGAACAGATGAAATATGTGACCTAGTCTTGGAAGACGACAAAATCAAAGGCGTGCAATCCTGCAAATATTTGGGGGTCATTTTCAACAAGAAGGGAAATAGCGCAGATAAAATCAGGGAAAGAATAAACAAGGGCAGAGCAGCGACCCGTGCCTTAAACTCTCTTCTCTGGCAAAAAACAATTCGACGAGAAACCAAAAAACACATTTACGGTAGTATAGTCCAAAGTATTACACTTTACGGTTCGGAAGTATGGGACGTCACCAAAGCTAATAGAAACAAACTTATGACGACAGAAATGGATTATCTGAGACGAAGCTGCGGTAGATCAAAACTGGAGAGAGTTAGAAACGAACAAATAAGAAACGAAATAAATGGAGAGAAATATCAATGATGACATAGAAAGGAAACAATTAATCTGGTTCTGACATGTTAAAAGAATGCCAGAGTACAGATGGCCTAGGAGAGTACTGGAATGGAACCCTCCTGAAAGAAGAAAGAGAGGACGACCACGGAGAAGTTGGCGCAACGATATTGATGAAGCAATGGCGGCAAGAGACCTAGAAGAGGCAACTGCATATGACAGAAAAAGATGGAAATTGGGGGCGGAGAAGCGGCGACAGCCGTAATAAATTCGTTATTATATATTATATATATAGCTCTGATAACAGACAATATAAAAGACATTGAAACTATGCTTACTAAGTTAGATGATACTTGTAAGAAAGTTGATTTGAACATAAATTTTGGAAAGACACAATACAAATCAAATCTGATACCAAGCGAAAATTCTAGAGTCGACGGCAATGAAATAGAATTAGTTCATAAATATAAATAGTTGGGTTACAAAATCCAAATTTCTAAGGACAACTAAACTGCTGAATTGTAAAAAGAATTACTTTAGCTTGGGACGCATATGGAGCACTATCAGTCATCTTCAAAAGCAACATGTCAATTGATTTAAAAAAGAAGACGTTCGATCAATGTGTACTTCCAGTCATATCCAGGAAAGTCATTACAGGAACCAAACTCAGAGTAGCCCAAAGAAGAATGGAACGCTCTCTACTTGGACATCCTCATTTGAAATAGGGTCCACTCGTGTAATTTAGAAAATACGACTATACAGCCACATTTAAAATGCATAAATCTTATATCTTATGACTCTAGCAGTGTCTATACTTTTGCTTTGTGTAGAAGTACGGTAAATACATAGCATCGAAGTATCCGTATTTTGCTATTAAAGTTAAGATCTTTACTCTTGAATAATTTCTGCATCCGCTTGAAGGAATTTCTGGCTTTTTTAATTCTACATCTTATTTTGGTGTTCCGGTTTATCATTGGCATTGCTTCCCAGATAAGTATCTGATCTGATTGTTTCTATTTGACTCCGATTTATTTCTCGTCTTCCGGTTAGTGCGTTATATTTGCTGATCCTCAAATACTTTGTTAACAAGATATGTTTTTGTTTTTCCGACGAAGCAATATATACACTGTGTGGGAAGGTAAATTGCCAAAACGTAAGGTATTAGAGTTAGGTAAATCCACATTGGATAAGTGAAAACCTTACAAAAAACCACAAAAATTAAATGTATGGTCGGTTGGGTATAGTGGGTACCATTGGGTACCATTTGGCCTTTAATATTTAGGAAATTTAACAAGCGGTAATTACAAAAAATGCTACTTAGGAATGAAATTGTACCTGCCCTGAAAAACAAGTTTGGAGTCAATTTAAATGAGACGTCGTTTCAGCAAGATGAAGCTCCAGCTCATTTTGGGGTAAATGTTTAGCGTTATTTAGATCAGACATTTCCCGGACAATAAATTGGTAGATTAATTATCGAATAGCCACCGAGTTTACCCGAATTGAATCCTAAAGAATATTTTTATTGGGAATACTTGAAAAGTAGAATTTATAAAACTAATGTAGTGATTAGGTAGACATTAACTTAGCAATATAGTCAACTTTTAAGTATTATGTTCAAATTTAATTTTACATAGTTTGAATCAAAAAAATTATTGAGACGCTTAGACGATCCTTGGCTTTGGATTTATCTTTGTAAGATGTTCTTGACTACATAAAATCAAAATTGTTGTATACGGTTGAAATGGTATAACAGTGGAGATTTCAACAAAAGTACAATATACATTTAAAAATTTAAAGTACTCTGAGATAGCGCGT
>NW_027314107.1:0-17601 GCF_040954645.1 Diabrotica undecimpunctata
CGCGCTATCTCAGAGTTCGGAAGCGTCCTCACACCACCGCGCCGCAACTTCTTGCGGCCACTCGAGCGCAAGCAAAAGTTAGAATGGGATTCCCGAAAGGGCCTTTTACGATCTTTTAAAACTGTCTCTCGGGATGGCAAAGAAGGGAGCTCCTGAATTATGGACCACAATTCATATGTGCGGCCTTATATAGATGAGTTACCTTAATATTTACGGTCCAGCGTATATCCGGAGAACGTACCGCCAGGAACTCGTTTAATGCTCGCAGTCCACTGGCTTAGAAAGGTTCGCAGGGATAAAGACAGTTCTAGTTATTTATATACGGACATTTTAAGGGCGGTTTACATCAAGGAGATATAGACAATGTTATGTACTTACAAGGTTTAAACACAAGGACAATAATAGGGTTAATTAAAAAAATCTAATTGCAAAATGGAATAAAAAATCCAACAATGAAATTTTAAGAAAAACCGGTGACAGGAAAAATAAATAGAAAGACAAAGAACTGCCAACTGATAAAAACTTATATTATTCAATACAGCATACTATTGTTTTTGTTAACGACTTAACTACGCTAGGTTTAAAACCTTGCCATAACTCTTAAGTATCATTGAACAATGTTTATTTGATTTAACACCACAAGTTCTTTACTGTGGGGACGTATATCTCCCACCAAATTTTAAAAAATCTACTGGTATCTAATATTCACATAAGCCCATGTTATTTGAACTTATTCATGCTATTTGTATATTTCTTGTTCATTATACTTTCAGAGTTGCGGATAATAAATCCGACTGTCGAATAATTTGACTATTTCTAACGATTCATTATGATTTATTATGATATCTTTTTATCTAAATCTTCAGTATTATAAAGTTAATTTAAAAATATTTTATTTCTGGGGTAAATAAAAAATATTTATGTAAATTATAATAGGGAGTAATCTACTCCCAAGAGCTAGAAGTTGAACATGACGACGACGATGCTAGTTTGGAAAGAAATTTTGAAGAGATACAGGACCACAACACCGACATCGAAGAAAAAATTAAGAAGCCAATCTCAGAAGACTTAAATGTTCCACAAAGAGTGCCTTATTTTCTTGGTAAGGATCTTCTTCTAGTGCCGTCTTCACTAATGAAGGTTGGCTATAACCGTTGCAAGTTCGTCTTTATCTTCTGCTTTTCTTAAGAGCGTCTTTAACCCGGTCCAGTCGTGAATGTTTTTCAGCCAAGATATTTGTCGTCTACCAGGACTCCTTTTCCTTTGATTTTACCGTTCATAATCAGCTGCAATAACTCGTACTTATTATTTCTAAGTATGTGCCCCAAATATGCTATCTTTCGCCTTTTAATGGTGGTCAAAAGTTCTCTGTCTCTTCCCATTTTGTGCAACACCATTTCGTTCATAATATGATCGGTCCATGGTATCTTCAAAATTCTCCTAAAAAGCCACATCTCAAAAGCTTCCAGTTTTTTCATTATGTCAACATGAATAGTCCAGGCTTCTTCACTATAAAGAAGAATAGAGTGGATATAACATTTTACCATCCGATATCGGATTTGCAGAATAAGTCTTTGGTTACTCAGAAATTTCCTTATCTTCACAAAGGCTGCTCTTGATTGTTTTATTCTTGAGCGAATTTCTGATTTCAGATTCAGATCTTCCGTAATCCAGACTCCTAAGTATTTTATTTTATCCACTTGCTCAATATCTTCATTTTTTATCTGGATCCTTGTAATGAATTTGCCCCTCTTACTGATATGATAACCATGGTTTTTGTTTTCTTTATGTTTATTGTTAAACCAAACTGTTCCCCAGTATCACAAATTGTGTTTAGTTACGTCTGCAGGTCTATCTCACTTTCAGCGATAAGGACTGTCTCGTCAGCATAACGGATGTTATTTATATTTTTACCATTTATCTTGATCCCTTCTGTACAGTTTTCATGTGCTTGTGTAAATATTTCTTCGAAACATATATTAACTAGTAAGGATGAAAGTACACAGCCCTGTCTCACTCCTTTATTTATCTGTTGTGCATTCGTGCTATTTTCATATAAAGTTACCACAGCCTGTTGGTTCCAATAGAGATGTCTCACTATGTTATTGTTAGATATCTACTTACTTAATCGAATACAGTCAAAGATAAATGGAAAATTAACACAGTGTAAACTAGTACAAAGAGGAGTCACACAGGGTGACTCGTTAAGCCCACTTCTCTTTAATATAATAATGGACGAAATAATACAAGCAGTAAGTAAAGGTCATGGTTACAGAATGAGTAACAAATAAATCCAAATATTAAGACAGAGATAAAAGACCAGCTCCAAAGATTAACACATATCTTCAATACAACAGCCAAGAAATACAATATGATAATATCAGCAGCAAAACCAAATGTATGACAACATGTAAATACTTACTATGATGTAAAATCGAAATTGATGGAAAAATAATAAAGCAGGAAGCAAGGTTTAGATATCTGGGAATAGATATAACTAGTTACGGAGATATTGAAGAAGAAGTACGACAACAAAGCTTAAAAGCAAGTAAAGCGGCGGGATCTCTTAATAACACAATCTGGAAAAACAAACATCTAAGACAAGACACAAACATAAGAAGAGCATGTAATATAGAAGACATAAGTGGATGGGTGACAAAACGGAAACAGGAGTGAAACGAACACATTAGTAGAATGGCAGAAAATAGAATAGTAGGAATAGCACGAAATAAGTCACCAAATGGACGAAGAAGTATTAGCAGACCAAGAAACGGATGGTGCAATAATTTAAACAATTTAGGAGGCTAATATTGAAGAAGAAACAGGCCTTAAAGCCTACATACAAGAAGAAAGAAGAATTCTCCCACATCTGGCAATTTATCATATTTTGCCTCTCTAATCGTGGTCATTTATCATCAAAAAGAATGCCTCTGAGTAAAAACTTTAACCGTGCAAGGGACACTGTCACTCTAAAAACTTCTGTCGATGAGGCGTCCTAAAAGATCTTCTGCATTTCTGTAATTATTTTTGATTACTACAGCTGTTTTTATCTTTTTTTTTGTAGATTTATTACTGAGATTATAAGAACACAGTTCAATAAAGATATTCGTGTTGTCTACAATGGTTTGCAAAACCTCTTCAGTAAAAAAACAACTCCAAATATTTGATTTGCTTTTCATATATCGTACTTCCTTAGTTACTTCAGACATTTTTGCGTTCAATAAATTTTTACTGCGAGTTCGTATCTGGTAGTTTCCTACATGTTTCTTCCATTTAGTTGTTCCATCCTTACCAGTAAAATGCAGCACTCCTTGTGCAATATCCCAGACTTCTGACATTGGCTCCTCAATTTCTTTATCCATGTCGGTGTTGTGGTCATGCATTTCTTCAAAATCTTCTTTCAAACTAGCATCGTAATCGCCAGGTTCAACTTCTTGCTCAGAATCAGAGAGAAATTTTACATGAAGCTTTTCAAGAGATGCTTGTTGCTTTTCAAAACCTATATTCAAAAAATCTGTAAAAAAAATAAGCTTAATCAATCAAATATACAGAAAACATAATCAGTTGATCACTTCTAATTATTATAAATTACATAAATATGTTTTGTTTACCCCAGAAATAAAATAATTTAAAATTAAATCTTACCTGAAGATTTGTGACAAGTTGTATAACGTGCGGACTTACGTTCCGCAATTCAATATAGCAGCAGAACTAAATGCACCAGACAACTCTCACAACTGTACTGAATAGAGTATTCCCTCGCTTGAAGCTAGCGAGCATACCATGACCGATTTTATAATTATTTGTCAAAAATCAACAAATAGACAAGCGGACTCATAGTGTTTGTTTGATTTAACACCACAAGTTCATTACTGTGGGGACTAATAGGTCTCAACAAGCTTTAAAAAATCTACTGGTATCTATTTTTTACAAATAGCCTATGTTATTAGAACTCATTCATGTTATTTGTATATTTCTTATTCATTAATTACTTATATGCAACCAATATATCGCGATCTTAACCTAGAATTGTCCCTAACTAAAACATGTTCATGAGTGGTATGAGTACCTCGTTAAAAAATAATTTTCAGCACATAAGAAGTAACTGTACTGTTTTTAATAGATTATAAAGAGTTAATTTGTCGAATAACACAGGTAGGTGATATAGTATTATCTATTTCTATTATAGTTTTTATCGATTTTATTATAATTTCTAAACGCTATTTTGCTCTAAGTGTAGGATAACTTAAATTTGATATTTTATCGGTTTTTTTATTGATGAAATCAGACAAAATTATTGAAAGAAGTATTTTTTGTATTTCTAATAACTATATTATTATAATATATCCTTAACTGGTAAACTTCGGTAAACTGGTAAAAAATCGGATAAATCCAGACGTAAATCTTGAAACAAAAACAAAATCGCTTTAGTATTCACGTGAAAACCTCTCCAATAAAACTAGCATATTTTATTTATTTCGATTTCCACGACGCGCAAGAACACTTTTCTGAGAGATTCTTATTCTTCTTGATCTCCATTTCACGCGCTATCTCAGAGTTCAAATCGTGCAGTTTCCCTCTGCGTGCAACGGCAACTGCACAAAATATTCGATCTGCATATGAATCGGCCAGAGAATGGTCCAATCGCCATTGTGAATATTATCGTCTATGAGGATGAATACAAATACGAGCTGCGAACTAGACCAAGGGTATAGAACTGGACCGAACTGTTCCGGATAATGATCCGGTTCTTTGATATTTACTTTGTTAGTTAATTAATTAAGTTAATAACTTTGTATTTTTTGAGTCAGAGCTTTTACTCCAGTCGTTAAAGACCAAAATACCATTAAAACATCTAAAAACCATACAAACAAGCTGCATTTGGCTGAATTTAGAACGTTAAAAAAGATGCAAAAAAAGTTTACCACTTTTATCCCCGGCTTTTCCACAGTAATAGTTAAGCTGTCACCATTTTTTAAGTTCAGATAATAGTTCAACACATTTAACACCATACGTTTTACTTGCATAATAGTCATATCCTATTTGAAATTCACGACAGGTACTAGGAACGACCCTATGAAGTAGGTACTTTCATCCGCTTGCGAAAATAAAATTTTTTTATACATAGTACCAATATTTTTGTACGGCATTAGGTCGCAGGTGATTATTTTTGTATCACCTACTCTTAAGTTATAAATGCTGTACAAATATGTTTAACCAAAATGCCCCTCTTCCTTGAGTGGTAAGTTTACCTTACCTGTGTAGCCATCTGTATCGATAAAAATTGACAGCATACTTTCTAAAGTTGTCATTACATATTGTAGTACCGATTTATGTGATTTATTGTGGGTCAAATGATCCCTTAAAAATGTATCATGGGCCGAAATCTATTAAATCAATATGTACATACTGTGTAAACTGTTGAGATACATTACCTAAATTAAGGCTCACAATATTTAATGAACTTGGTAATTAAAGTTCTGTAAGGATTCCAACCCTGCGTTTAGTTGATAAAGTGCCGATTAAAATCTGCTCTTACTAAAACTAACTTTTCAGTGGTTTATAATCAAGAAACGTAAAATATTGTTAGCTAAATAGAGTATTTAAACAACAAAGTTTCTTCACACAAAAAATAAACTGTGAGTACATTACCAATTTAATACAAATTCAATATTATTAAATATTATACATAACCCATAATTCAATACAACACATCAATTAATCCAGTTTCTGGTTTTTTGGCAACTTCCACAAGTCGAACTAATTAGCCGATACAGGACCGGCTCTAGAAAAATTTTATCAAATGAAGAAAACAAAAATTAAAAATGGATGATTCTGAAAATATTAGTATACCTACTACATCGTCAACATCGACATACTCCAATGCAGTAAGCAACTTCAATTTTCCTTCAAAAGAACAAGCCATTATTCTGTCAGCTATCCAAGGTATTAAAATACATGAATACATAGTAGCCATAGGGTCTCTACTAACACCAAAAAATGTTATCTTTGCATTACGAATAGCTAACAACAGAGTTTGTATTTACTTGAACAATACTAGCATAGTAGATACCTTACTAAACAACCATAAAACAGTAGTCATCCGAGGCAATGAGATAGAAATTCGAAGACTTATTACGCCAGCAAGGAGACTAGTAATATCAAACATCTGCCCCAGCATTCCGAACAGTATTTTAGAAGAAGAACTGAAACAACTAGAAATAACTGCAGTATCCAAATTAACGTTTTTAAAAGTTGGCATGCCCGACGCGCTATCTCAGAGTGTCTTAAGCTTTAGGTGGCAAATATTTGTCTCTCCGATAATCACCAAACCAATTCCAAATACAATCTTAATAACCTATGACAACACTCCTTACAGAATCTTCCTATCCCTAGATGGTTTAAATTGCTCTAGATGTAATACTACTGGCCACAAAGAAGAAAACTGCACATCAACATCAACTGGTACAGAAACACTTAAAGATCCTTATACCTCAGAACTCGAACCCATGGAAGTAAATCAGAATAATTCAGCAACAAATATTTCAGATGATACAACCAACTGTTTCAACCCTATTTCTGCAGATATCCCAACGACAAATGATTCGCTTATAGTACACAGCATACCTTCAACTACAGCTAACAGCAATAATAGTAAAACAACCAATCAAGCAAAAAGGCAAATTTCAACCTCTCCTGAAATCTCAGAAACTAAAAACCTAAACGAAACTTTCATAACTCCAAAAAAATCCGCACACAAAAAAAAGAAAAAGGCTTTAGATATCGAAGCCACATTAAAACCAATTGAAAACATTTTAATGACAGCATCTCCTTCATATACGCTAAATTTCTCTGAATTATGCGACTTCGTGATGAACGCAATAGGATCAAAATTTCCTGAAGTCACAGCTAAAAACTATACAGAAGATTTTGACGGCTTATACACCTTATTAAAAATGGTTCACTCAAAATTAAATGATAGACGCATGAAAAATAATATCACAAGAATTATAAAGAAAATAAATCCAACAAATTAATCTTCCCTTACTGAAGAAAGCGACTACGATTTATCTCAATAGTCCAATTATATTCATTCTTCAATGGAACTTGAATGGCTATTATAGCCACATTGAAAACATTAAAATGCTAATCAATGAACTGTCACCACTAATAATATGTCTTCAAGAAACTCGTCTTTCCAACAATTAAGCAAAACTAAAAAATTATATGCCCTATACAAAAAATCGAGCAGTACAGCAAATATCCAGTGGTGGAGTCGGAATTTTTGTACATTCAACCATCCAATCCCAAGAAATTCCGTTAAATACAAATCTGGAAGCAGTAGCAGTTTCGGTAATACATCATTTTAAAATCAACATATGCAACGTATATTTACTACATCCTGACGAAACTACTCTATTAGAACTTCAACAAAATGTAATTAAACAAATTCCATCTCCAAAATTAATTTTGGGTGACACAAACTGTCACAACATCGCATGGGGATCACAAAGAACAGATAAAAATGGATGAATATTATTAGAAGCAATTAATAACATAAAACTAGTTTTATTAAACACAGGAGCACCTACTAGATTCAATGCACATAATGGCACTTTTTCCTCCATAGACTTATCTATCAGTGATTCAACTTTAGCTCCATTTTTACAGTGGAATACATTGGACCACCTATACGACAGTGATCATTTTCCGATAATAATTACTCATGACAAAGATGAAAAAACCTGTACAACACCATATGAAACTTGAAAATTAAAGTCAGCCGATTGGGAAAAATACTCGAACTTAGTAAGCATACGTATACCAAATCTCGTTATATCAGATAATATAGACACTACTCTATCATCTTTCAATGGTATAATTTTAGACGCAGCCAGAGATTCTATAGGAAAAACCAAAAATATCACAAAAGCTCCTCTTTCTTGGTGGAACACTGAAATCGCATCCGCTTTAAAGCAAACAAAACATGCTTTTAATATATACAAAAAGTTTAACACACCTAATAACTTAAACAATTTTAGATCTTTAAGGGCCAGATCTAGATTTTTAATAAAACAAGCAAAAAAAGAGAGCTGGACCAATTACGTGTCGTCAATTGACTCGTCTACGCTCATAAGGGATATATGGCAAAAAATAAGGAAAATAAAAGGTTCAAAAACATTTAACCATATTGACACAATCACTACAAATAATCTAACAACTTCAGACAAACACGAAATCTCAGAAATTTTAGTAGAACACTATCAGTTGTATTCAAGCAATCAGCAGTACCACCCAAATTTCTTAGAACACAAAGAAAGAACAGAAGCATCAAAAATTAATATAGAAGATACTGCTGATCCACTAAACACTTCCATAACACTTGATGAATTAAATGAAAGTCTTAATAACCTCAAAAATACCTCACCTGGACCTTTAAAAGACAATAAACCAAAAAACTTATCTTCTTCGTATCGACCAATATCTCTTACCTGTAGCATCTGCAAAATAATGGAAAGGATTCTAAGCAAAAGATTAAAATGGTACTTAGAAAAGAAAAATCTCCTTACATCCATCCAAAGTGGGTATCGATCAGAACGGTCTACAATAGATAACATTATAGCATTAGAATCTGAAATACACGAAGCTTTTATACATAAACAAAAATTAATAGCAATTTTCTTTGACATCACAAAAGCATTTGACACCACGTGGACATATCACATCTTAAAAACAATGAAGAGTTGGAAAATAGATGGTAAATTCCTAGCCTTCGCCAAAAACTTCCTGGAGAACAGAAGTACAAAAGTTAAAACAAACGGTGTCATGTCAACTAAGAAATCACTGGAAAATGGTATCCCTCAAGGATCTGTATTAAGCCCGCTGCTATTCTTAATAGCAATCAACAACGTATCTAACCATTTTATGCTTCCAGTAAAAGCAAACCTTTACGCCGATGATCTTGTAATATATATGAGAAGTAAAAACCTAAAATCAGCTGCATCAATATTACAAAATACACTAAATAAATTAGAAGGGTGGTCTTTAGATATAGGCTTGAGATTTTCAACCGAAAAAACTAAAGTAATAATATTTGACAAAAGGAAAACACAACACCACTTAAATTTAAAACTTAACGGAAATACTCTTATAACAATCAATGAAATCAAATTTTTGGGAATGACATTCGACTCTCAACTAAAATGGACATCGCACATAAATGAACTAATTAAATCATGCCAACAGAGAATAAATCTTCTAAAAGTTCTTTCCAATCACAAATGGGGCGCAGACACAACTATTCTTCTGCGATTATATCAAGCTCTAATTAGAAGCAAACTAGATTATGGATGTATATGCTACGAAACTGCTACTAAAACTCAAATGAACAAACTGGACATAATCCAATCCACAGCATTACGCATAGTTTTCGGAGCTTTCAGAACCACGCCAATTAGCAGCCTTTAAGTCCTAGCAGGAGAACCGCCATTAACTCTCAGAAGACAATATTTTTCAATGTGTTGTGCTACTAAATATCTCAGTGCAAAGAAAAACCCGTTTATAACAAGCCTAATAAGGAGCAACCCTCCAAATCTGTACTCAAATTATTGCCCTAGAAACTTACCTTTCAATGAACGAATAAATCGATTTGAATTCGATATACATCAATTGAGAGCCACTTCTACAAACAGATGCCAGTCTCCTACCTGGAAAGTTCAAATACCAAAAGTAGATTTTACCTTACTTAACTATCCCAAACATTCACACAATCCTTCTGAAATACAACAACAATTCCGGTCTACCATCTTCAGATACCCTGATTTCAAACTAATTTTTACTGATGCCTCTAAAAGCAGTAATGGTGTAGCTGCTGCAGCTATTTTTGAAGAAAACACCTCTGTCACCCGTCTAGCCAAGGAGTGTAGCATATATACTGGAGAACTGCAGGCAATCTTCAACGCACTGAACCAATGTACCAGCATTGATACAAACTTTCTTATTATATCAGATTCTCTAAGTGCCTTAAATGGTGTCAAGCAGATGTATCCTACTCATGCCAATTTAGCATTAATAAAAGACATGCTATACAATGCCCAAACATGTGGTAAAAACATAACATTTTTATGGGTACCATCCCATGTTGGGATAAAGGGTAATGAAGCAGCTGATAAAGCAGCAACAGAAACTATCAATAACATGACAATTCCTATTATGCAAAACATACCAATTTCAGACCAAAAAACATTAATAAAAACTTACATGAACAAAACCTGGCAAGTAAAATGGAACCAAACAGAAGCAAAATTAAAAAGTATCAAACCAGATGTTACTTCTGCTTTACTACCGCTCCCAGCTAAAAGACATGACCAAGTAGTTATTAACAGACTGCGGCTAGGTCATACAAAATTTACACATGGATACATCATCTCCAAGGACCCTCAGCCGATTTGCCACATCTGTCAAATACCATTTTCAGTGCAACATATAATGATAGACTGTCCAGTGTACTCAACAGCAAGATCGACAGCAAAACTAAAACACAATTTGAAAGAAACGCGCTATCTCAGAGTATCAGCAATACAATAAATTTTATCAAAAATTGTAAACTGTATAACAAACTGTAACATAACATAAAATGTTTGTATTTTACAAAACTGTTATGTAAATTTTAATAATATACTAAATGTAACTTTTCTAAAATAAAGATATACCACCCGCTAATAACCCTAGGGGTTGATGCGGTAAAAAAAAAAAAAGTTCTGTAAATTATAGTAAATGTTCCTTGGTATAGTAAAAATAAAAATAATCATTTAAAAAAAACTTTGTGTGAGAGTAAATTTGTATGGGGTTATAAATTGCTACAAATTATACAAATTAATGAGAAATATTATGTGTAAGTATAATAATCAAGAAATATTAGATTAGATCAAAAGAGCACACTATTACACATTTTTATTCGCAACATTCGTTATTTATTTATTTAATATTTCGCTAGTAATTTAAAAAGTCGTCAAGCTTTACTTCCATCCGTCTCTTTCCCATTTCAACCACAAAGAAATATAAAATCTGACATGTCAAGTGGGTGTACACGATCCACGTGATACTTTTTCCGTTTGTCAATGATTACAATCTCAAAGCTGCCTTATTATTGCAGTTGCAAAGCAATGTCATGGAAAGCATGTGTACAGATAAAGAAGATATGTCGCTTTCGGCATTACGAAAGGCATTTCCTCAAACTCTCCTTTTTAAATTCCTCTTAGAGAAACGTTTAGTTTATATTACAAAGTTGTGTTATATTGTAAATAGCGTTGTAAAAGAAAATGGGATTATGTAAGCTCGAGGAAACTAAATATATATTAAAATTTTCGTACTTCTCGTTCAAGAAAGAGAGATGGATATACTAAGATGGGAAATATGGCATTTTTAAGCAACTTTATTTTTGAAAAACAAAGAATTAACATAAAATGTTATTTAAAAGTTTGTTAAACTTATTACACAGAAACAAAACTTGTTAAACTGATTCTTTATTATACTAGTTTAGTAATTTTTTTTTTATTTCACTTGTCTGTCATTATACTGAGTTTTGTGATTATAACTTATATAAGTATTTAAATCGACGCCATATTTAGTCTGTTTCTATAGGATTGTTGTCTTTGTCTGTTTCTATGTTTGTTTAGACCATTGCATATTTATATTATTTTCCATTATATTTGTTACATACTATGTTCAAGAATTAGTGTGCTTTTTTTATTTAACAAAATTTTATTTAGCTTTTGACAGTCACTCTTGTCTTGTCATTATTAATTTTTGTTACCACCATAAAAGACTTCATTTTAATATTAGTTAAAAGCTTCAAAAGTTTTTCTTTTTGGTAGGTAATGTAGGGTAACGCACCCAGTTATTAGCACTTTAAGGAAATGTCCCGAGAAAAATATTTCCCAGTTCCACAAGAAAAGAATCACAATTTCGGGAACTTTTATTCTGGGCTATGTGATCCTACCTTTTTTATCACACAACTATTTTTAATATTAACATTAGTATATTTAAACCAAATTGATTTAAATTTAAAAAACAGAGTAAGTACTAGTTATTGGCACGTTGCCTGCAGTATTGGAATTCACATGGATGTAGTCATTGACACCTACCTGCAGTAATAATTGTCACACGTCTTGCTGCAGTTAATGGCATTACTTTCTCAGTAATTGAATGAAACAATAAGAGCCTTAATCATTTTAAATAAATGTTTACATTTATTCAATAAAAAAACTTTTTTTTTATTTCAACTTACATGTCTCGGCTGCTGTGGCCATTGACACAAGGAACTGTATTACAGAAAACAATAAATTAAGTTACATTAATTCAATAATTTTCAATACAGATGATATCAAAAAAAAGAAAATAAAAAACTGCGGATGATTACAAAATTGAAATATAGATAGATGATACAATTACAACAGGTGATATAATTTACAGTTTTTAAGGAACTCTCTCACATTAGACATATTGTTTTTAGGTTTTAAGATATCACATAAACTTCCGTGGATACCATGTTTGACCCGTGCTGCTGCGTACTGGTTACATTCCACAAGTATATGGTGTACACTTAGACGGGAGTTGCAATATTGGCAGTTTGGAGGTTCTTCGGGAACCATTAGATATCCGTGGATTAGCCGGGTGTGCCCAATTCTGAGCCTTCTAATGATGGTCTTCGATTTTCTTTCCGTAGTAACAATTCTAGGTCCTAAAATGTTTGGTTGGATGTACTTTAGTTGGGTAGTGAACCTGTTTCATTGATTTTGCCACATTGAGGTAGATAACTTTTTAATTTCAATTATTATATCTTGAAACATTTGGACTTTTTCATCTGTAAGGTCAGAGCGACGTGCTTCATTTGCTGCGTGGTCAACATTCTTATTTCCTTTAATACCAACATGTGAAGAATTCCATATCATCGAAACCGAAGTGTTTGATTTAGCAAGTGCTGTACATCTTTCGTGGATCTCATTAACTAAAGGATTTGATGGGTAGATTTTTCTAATCGAATTTATGGATGATAATGAATCTGTGAATATTGCTAAGTTTTTGGTACCCTGCATTGGAACCTCTAGAGCTTTAAGTATAGCGTAGAGTTCTGCTGTGAATATACTGGTCATCTTGGGTAGTCTATACATTGCTAGTCTGTTATTTGTGGAAGTAACAGCACATCCGACACTTGCTTCGTGTTTAGATGCACTTGTGAATATTATGTTATCAAACTTGCCTCTATTAATTATGTCGTTAAAAGTTTGTTTCATGAGTATCGTGGAGGTTTCCATTTTCTTATATCTGCACAAATTTACGTTAAAGTCAGGTAATATTTTTAGCCAAGGTGGAGTATTGGGCTGAATACTGGGGGTGGTAAGATTTAGGTCAATATTTTCTAAGAGCGGCAATAAAAACTGTAGTGATGAATTGGCAGTAGCTCTACTGTGTGCTGCTTTTAATTGAAAATTTTTAGGTTGGAAAGATATATTATTTGGGTTTACAGAAACCTTAGCAAAGTAGGAGTTTAGTAGACGTTGTCTTCTAATATTTAGAGGGGGTTCACACGATTCGACATATATGCTTTCTGTGGGGCTAGATGTGAAGGATCCAAGGCATATTCTTAATGAAGTGTTTTGAATTGTATCTAGTGATTTTAAATAAGTTTTATGGGCAGACATATATAATATCGATCCGTAGTCTAACTTAGATCTTATTAGGGCTCTGTATAAACTTAATAGGACTTCTTCTTCGGCTCCCCATTGTCCATTGGCTAGTGATTTTAAGAGATTTATATTTTTTGAAGCACTGGCTTTAGTTTTTTCTATATGTCTCTTCCATGTTAATTTTTTGTCGAAAATACCCCTAAAAATTTGTGATTTTCAACTACTTGTAGTGGATGCTCTTTTAATTGTATGAGCAGAAGAGTAAAAGATAAATTAGACTCTTTAAGTTTTTCTAAAATTGCCGGCCTTGATGCTGTGTCAAAAGCACTTAAATATCGAGTGAGACAGTTATAAAGTTGTTTCTATTAGAGAATGCTTCTATGATATCGGATTGAAGAGTGATAATATTATCCATCGTGCAACGATTTGGACGAAATCCTGATTGAGCGGTATTGACAATATTGTTTTTCAAGATACCAAAGTAAGCGTTTGTTGACAATTTTTTCCAGGAGTTTGCAAATTGTGCACGTTAATGAGATTGGTCTAAATAACATAGTTTTATTGGCAGGAGTATCATTTTTCTTGAGTGGAATTTTTATAGCTTGTCGCCAAAGTGTTGGAAATTGGTTACCTAGCCATATTTATGTTGTTGTAGAATTCTAGTAACTTTCTAGTAACTATTAGGGTATCTTTATGTAGATGTTTTAGGAATATCAATGGAATGTCATTAGGCCCTGCAACACTGTTCTTTAGGGAGTTAACAGCTTCGACTGTAACTTAAGCTGAAATGTTTTGAAATAAAAACCTTAAATGAATGAACAAAATTTCATTAAAACTTAAAATAAAAATCTTTATCGTATTAACAGAGAAGATAAGTAACTACACATTTCTTTGGCACACTTGGCATAGATAATGAGGTATGTATGAATCTTTTTTCAGCAGCCATTTATATTGGTACATTCTCATACAGGTCTGGCAGTTAATTCCAAAATTTGCTACTGTTGCATTTTTTGTACATATAAAACAGAATCCCTTATTACGAATGATATTGTCCTTAGAGAGGCGCATTGGGAATGTAACAACCCCTCGTTTCTTAGATTACTTAAACTTGGAGAACTCAGCTGGGTTGATATAATGGATTTTTGATCATTGAAGCTTCAATTTTCGTTAGAAATGCTGTTATTGACGTGTTTTGGTTTTTTTGGCCTCTTTCCTACTTTGGTTATTTTGTTCATTTGACGCTTTTTCCTATTTTCTTCTTGCTTCATCTCTTTCTGTAGCTTAGCTCCTTCCTTTTCTTTATGAACTTTTTTTAACCCACTAGATGTCATCACGTATGGCATTTTTTCGTTGTACGCTCTTTTACGAGACTTTCGTTCTGGTGTCAGTTGCCATAGCAAAGTATCGCAGACCCGTGATCAGCTGCTTCCACGATAGAATCACAATTGTTTAGTGTGTTACATTGAATGTGGCACTTTCTTTCTTGACTTCTTTTGCCTTCTACATACGGTAGTTATTGATCAATATTTTGTTGATTTTCTATGTTTTGTTGAAATCCTAAGTTTTCTAAATTCGTACTAAGTTGGTTGTCTTCGGAATTTGGTTTCGTGATAGTGTGGCTTATGATTTCAGATTGCTCGTGGATAAGTACACTATCTCCGAAAAGTATTTTCATATCTTCAATACTTTCTTGGGTGAGATATGGTACGAGCAGATTACATTTTTCAAAATACCTCTCTTCATTTTGATGTGACTCACACATTTCACCATCAAACATCACAGTAACAAGAGAACCATCTACACCAAAACTGCATGATTCAGCAGCTTTCCCTTTTGTAAATTTTAAAAATATTTTTACAAGCAACTGGAAATCTTCACTTCCATCACCTTTCCACCAGATTTCCCTGTACTGTCTAAGTCGGTTTAAATTTTTCTTGCCCAACAATGAAAATAAAGTCATCATATGTCATTTCACAACTGCCCTATCCATTACCACTTCCAACAGCCATATCTGGTCCTGTTGTCTTCTTTCCAATACATTTTGAAAATTCGATGGATTCGAGATTCCCGGGATACAATCCGAAAACTTTAAAACCACTACAAATTGAAGAACTTAACTGACCTTAAGGAATCTTTTAATATTGGTGCAAAATAAATTTTGGTCAATCCAATTAAGGGATTATTTCTTCGCCATTTCAGAACTGAACGTTTTCAGGCATTCTTCAGAGGTTTAAAGCAGCTAACATCTGCTGGTTGAAGGATTCTGGTAGCATTTGGATATAATGCAACGAGTATTATTTGAAGCCTCGCATAAAAAGTACTTAGTTCATAGCTCATGTAGGTTTATAGTCTACAAATAATTCAAATTTCATTCAGTCATTGTCGCTTGATCCTATTCCTTACCCATCAGGAACACGAACTTTTACCACTGACTTTTTTTCACTAAAGACCAATAATATCGTCGCTTTTTCTGTAGAAACCTTTCCTGTGGCAGTCAGTATTCCACTTTTCTAACACATCTTTCTCATATTTTGTTGAGTAGGGGAGAGTGTTGTACCTTTGGGCGCGTGTACCTCTGAACACTGTCATTAAAATTGTTGTTCTCTCCGTGTTGGAAAGAATTTTTGCTTTAATGTTCTACTATTGACCACTTGAGGACGGTACAATAGTTTCGCTTCATAAATATAAAGACTTTGAAATTTAGTCAGGCTTGTGAATTTTTTGCGTTAAAAGTAAATAATTAGCGAGAACATAAAAAGTCGGTGTGTTACAAAGTTGTGGCTGGTTTCATCTATAATTTCTCAGGTAAGAAATATACTATGTTTGGTATTTAAAACGTGTGTTCACCAATCCATAAAGTTTACATAACCTTAAAAAATTAATGTGTTTTGGTAGTCGTAAACATTGTTGTACCTTGGGACATTACGTTTGTTGTACCTTTGGCCTGGCCAGAACCTCGCACAGAACTCAACCTCTTGACAGGACTGTTTTTGGACCATACAAAACCTACTACAACACCATAGGAGTCGAGAGGTGAAGAGTGTATTTGTGTGTGTGTGCGCGCGTGTGTGTGTGTGTGTGTGTGTGTGTGTGCGTGTGTGCGTGCGTATATGTGTGAGTGTGTGTATGTGTCCGTTCGGGTCGCAGAGATAAGAACACGGCCGTGATAAGAAGGTCCATCCTGGACGTCCTATAAGCTTGTGTGATGTAACCGAACTCGTACGCAAGGCATTTGCAAACGCATTTACCTCTGCAAACATTGTCAAAGGATTTAAAAAACAGGGATATGGCCTGTTAATGAAAATATATATGGCGACCACGAATATCTGTCGTCCTATGTAACAGATCGCCCAAATCCAGAATCAGAAGAGAATCCTAATACGGCATCTTACTCATTAAGCCTTTAACTATCCGTAAACCCATCAACATTAAACTTGACACCGGCACTTCCACTGCAGACTAATGACAACAAGGCAAATAACGCTGACTTTAAAAGTTCGTTTGTAGGGCGCCCATTCTCAAAGCCGTAGCTCGAAAGACTTATCAAAAGGAATGAAAGCGTGGTAAAACAAGAATTTTGACAGACACCCCGAAAAAAGAGGAACTATTGCAAAGTAAGGTGAAAAAATTAAAGTCAGTCAAAAGGAAGGTTCTCGGCGATAGTTCAGATGAATCTAATGAAGACATGAAGAATATAACAAAGGATTCAAGTCAAAAGGAAGATTATCTGCGATAGTTCAGATAAATCTGATGAAGATATGAAGAATATAACAAAGGATTCAAGTGACGAGGATTTAGAAGCTTTTCTGGCAACGAAAATAAAAATTATTCATTAGAACAACAGTAAAGTGAAGAAATACTGAGCTCTTCTAAGTTAAAAGAAGGTGATTTTGTTCACTCTGAGATAGCGCGT